>NW_010146767.1:29543-44702 GCF_000699245.1 Pterocles gutturalis
TCGTTTCCTGAGAACTGACCTGCAGTAGCCCAAGCCTCCACCACAGCTCGCCTGAGAGTCTGTTTTCCCGGGACCTGATGAGGACTTGCGGCGGAGAGAGAAGCAAGATTTTAAGATGAAGGATCACATGACACTCCTGTCAGAGAAAGGAGGTCAAGAAAGGAGAGAAAGTGCCTTCGGCATTTCCCCTGCAGTGTGGTGAAGCACGGTTTGGCCCTTGGTGCAGCCCATGAGAAGATGCAGCCGTGGAGGACCCCACATAGGAATTATGGAGAAGCCCACGCCGGAGCCGGGCAGTTGTTGGGGGACTGTGGCCCCGTGTGGAAAAGGACTCACGCTGGAGCAGTTTTGAAAAGGACTCTCCCATGAGAAGGGACCCCACACTGGAGCTGGGATAGACTGTGTGGAGCCTTACTCTGAGGAGGAAAAAAAAAACCGACTGCATCCCCCACTCCCTGCCCCCCTGCGCCGCCTGGGCCGGGGGGGAAGGTACAGAACAAAGCCTTTGGGAAGAAGGGAGGGGTGGGGGAGAAGTGCCTTTTTAAGACGTGGTTTTCTCACTCTCAGCATCTTGCTTCTTGTTGCAAATAGTTAATAAATTCAGTCTTTTTTTGTTCTTCCCAAGTCGTGTCAGCTTCTTGCCCGTGACCCTAAGTGGTGAGTGAAACCCTCCCTGTCCCTGCCTCAGCCCACCAGGTGTTAAACAAAAACTGTCCCTGTGGCTTTCTAAACCACAACAGCCAGTTAGATACAATACTTGGGTATGGATCTGTGCAACCAACCAGCCATGATGCGTTGTAATGAAGGAGGTGAAAAGATGTTACAAATACAGTAACTTCATTTATATTCAACAGGGAGTATGATAAACTGATATGTAAGACAGAAAAGCAAATACTGTCCATCCAGAGTTTGTCCTACATGGCATGATCAATGGATAGACATGTAAAAAACATTGCATTTATTGGATCAGTATTTTTCAATTGGAGATAGCAGAAAGAATTCATGGGATAGCCATGGTCATTTACATATTTTTTATTGCAATACCTTAAGCAGCAATTTCAGATTTTGCTGTGCTTTAGCTGCTTTGCACAAAAGTTATAATGAAAACATAGAGAAGAGAATGAAAGATGGCTGCATTCAGAGGGGTGTATAGATATTTTTCTGAAGGTATGGCAGAAGAACTTTGTGAGGTATTTGTACCAATATTGATAAGAAAGGACAGAACTGTGGAGTACAAATATATTGGTATTGTAGCTTTACATCATGCCCTCTGACTGAGAAATGCATTCATGACAACATGTAGGAGAGGTGGAAAAAAGACAATAATATCTCTGATTTCACCAGATGACTGGAAACCTACAGAAAGGAAAGGTTAAAATGTCACAGTGGCATTTTTTTCTGCAGAGGAACCTGGCAGAGGTACTTTTGCTGTTGGTAGAATTGCTGATGTGATCTGGAAAAACTGACACGAGGTTCCAATGGAGTTATTCCCAAATCATCCATGTGCAAAGAAAGCATCTGTGTTCTGTTTTCACCAGGCCACAGCGCTAGTAAGCTGGGCGCCAAAGAAAGGAAATGCTGTAGCATCGTCATGTTGCACTGAAGACAACAAGGTTATTTCAGAAGACAGCAAGCCTGATATTAGCTTATATTATAATCAAAATAAATCAAGCATGGACAATTTGGATCACCTAACCAGACTTTATATGCACAAGAGGAAAATTTGATGGTAGCCAGTGGTAATACGATTCTGATGTGCTGTGTTGAATGGCTACAATCATCATTTAGTATTCAGAGTTCCCAGGCTCAAATTCTGCAACGTCCTGTGATTGCTGATTGTTTCTGTAGAAGTAGTCAAAAATTTAGCTAAATAAAGAGATGGTAATCCAGGAGCTTTTCAAGCTATGGCTTATATTGGATTTCAGTCATTTAGAATGGAAATACTAACCTGCTTGCAGCTGTTGCACTTGTTGAACCACACAGATCAACAGAGAATTAACATGGTCACTTTTAACCACACAGCAACAACAGAAAAGTTAAGATGTCCACCCAAGTGTCATTTTAAAAAAAAAAAAAGTTTATGAAATTTGTTGCAGAAATATAAAATAGCCTAAAAAGCCTGAATCATGAAACAGTTCAACATGCAGTTATGTAAACACAGCCACAAAAATCTGTTATATAGGAAAAGAAAAGATACAAAACGTAGATCTTTGCATTGATCCCAGATTAAAGCAAAGAGAACAGGCTAATTATTTTTGCCCTATTGCTAAGGGGGAGCATAACAAATGGCAATAAAATAATCTATACAAGAAAAAGAAATAGAACTAAGGAAAGAAAATAAGATAGACACATTAGAGATAAGAGAAGAATGTGATAAATGAAAGAAAGGGCACACAGATCTTTTAGCTTAGCAAATTTAATGGAAGTCTTTGGGTTTCCTGTATTTACCAAGGAAACCCTGCTAAAAAAAAAGACTGCTAATTTGAGCATGGGAAGTATATTATAGGACTAAATAGTCTGAAGGAAATAATAGAGGAAGCCAACAAAAAATCACCAAAGTGCACATGGAGTCCTGCTTGGAGCTTCTAAATGGAGCTGGAAGCTTGATCTGATGGCTGCATCACAAAGAGCTTAATCCACATTTATTGATGCAAGTCTTAAATTCTGAGTGGTAGAGGTTCAGATCATTTGTCTGGCTCTTGTGAAATTCCCAGTGCCAGGCTGTGGGCCTCTGATCAGTCATGGAATGTCACTTTTCCCACTGAATCACTAAGCCAATGACCCGTCATCATGTCAGGGGCAGGGAGGGGCTGGTGCTGATGGAAGGCACGTGTGTTTGGATTAAGAAACCCAGCAATTTCCTCTCAAAATACATACATGGGCCCAAACACTCTGGCCAACGAAAGTACTTTTGCATTCTGCCTACCTCAATTTTCCCTGTGGTTTTAATTGAAAGCTATATTGCTGACTGCCCATCCTAAATTGTTGACTAATTGTGCCCTGCCTTGCTGGACAGCTGCTGACCTATGGCCCCGAGGTAACTGAAGAAGTGTACCCCCCTCTGTACCCCACACTGGTTATTTCACATGGGTACAGAATGTGTCACTTAGTGCTTGTAAAGCACTTGGAGATCCTTAAGTGAAAGGCATAAGAGCACAAAATACCATCATCATTATCTATACGGGCCACTGCAGAGCAATGGAAAATATTCCTTTTCCCTGCCCATCTGGGGTTTTGCACACTGTCTAGGCAGTGCTCCCATCCCCTGCCAGCTCAGAGAGCAAGAGATCAAATCTGTGCCTCTGGCATAATAGTGCAGAGTGCTAATTACAGAACTACCATAAAACATCTGCTGTAATGCATAACTATAATTCCCTGGCATGCACAAATATAGCACCTAGATGCTCAGAGCATAGCTCTGTAAGCAAATCCTATGAACCAGAGCATAAGCGGCCCTCAAGTGAGTCTCGTCCCAGTTGAAGGGAGGCAGAAGAGCACATAAAGGCACTAACCCCTCATGCACTCCCTTCGTGCAAAGGAGTGGCAGCTGCAGGCTCTGCACTCAGAGAAGTACAAGAGCAAAGCCATTGAAGCTGCCATTTATCTGCTCCCAGAGCAAGGTCAGCTACCTGAAAGGGAAGGAGGGCTGTGCTCAAGAACATACAGAGAGGCACCTTCCCTTCACAGCCCAGAGTGACCCAGAATTAATTGTTCACAAGACACTGTGAAGGCTCACCGTGCTGTGAGAGGCCTCAGGTTATGTCTGAGAATTAGCCATCCCCAAGACACAACCTCTCCAAGACTTCCCATGGCCACGCACAGCTTCCCAGTGCCTCCTCGCTGCCACTGCAGAGCTGTGTATAAATAGGATGTCTTTGCTCCAAGAAAGCACTGGCATAGACAAACAGGACATTAAGAATTAAAATAAAGCTTCTGTTCATACACATTTGGAAAGGGTTACTTCTCATTTATGTTTTGAGTTATTGACTGCAGGGACCAAGGTACTCATATACCAAACAATCTGCTTTATTGTTTTTCAGGACTGGAGGGATGTAGACACTGTCCTTCCAACATGGTGCTCTGTCTTAAAGGACTTGGGATGGCCTGTCTAAAAACTCATACGATATATCAGGCTCATAAACTGGGTGATAAACTCCATCAGAACAGAGTTTCAAGGAAAGTCATCAAGTGTTCTCTCATTCCCAACTGACGTGCATGGACTTGAAAAAGTGACACAGAAGGTTCCTGCGTATTGCACCAGGGTCACAGGGAGAAATTATCTGCTGGAAACTTTTTGTTAGTGTGAAGCTTCTTTACACTGCAGCCCTGATGTATCAGAAAATATGTGCTTCAGTGCTTGCAGGAAATAGGTGTCCTATTACATCTCTCTTTTCATCAGGGAGGAAACAGTTGTAGTAATCGTTGCTATCATTTTAAAATATTATCACATTTTAGGCATGAACATTGAAGTAAACCTACAATAGGGATCAAACCCAGACTTTGCTTTGCAAGAAAGTAAGGGACAAATGAAGCCATTAATTCCACAATAACTATTTATGTGCTAACGTGACTAGCCTTGAAGAAATTCAGGCCAACATGAAAAAAAAGAAAAAAAGGAAAAAAAATACACAATGGCTTTGCAGCACTTGTGTGAGCAAGTCCTATGGAAATGCAAAAGTGCACTGAGCTGTCCTTCTAATACCTTTACAGAAAAGCTGGAAATGTAGACACTTCACTTATTCATGCACAATATTCGTGCACAATGGTACTAGAGGGAATGTATAAGAAAGACCCTTCAGCCTGAAATGGATAAATGGAGATGAAACACTGCTTTTGATGCAAGGCTAATCAGAGAAATTGGAGGCTTTTGTGCCGAGTTGCTTGTATTTGTTTTGTCTGCATAGAAGCACTTTGAGATATGTCAATATAAAAATAAGAAGCTTTCACAATGCAAAAAATTCAATATCAAACAAGACTGGCACATATATTCTAATCTCTGTGCTATCTGTATCATATCCATGATAAAAATTAAACTACAGAAATTCTACCTACAAAATCTTAGGAGCATACCTAAGGACATGTGAACAGACCCTTAACTGCATTACACCGTCAGTGCATCTAGAGGGCAGGCACTGTGGGGAAGACAGGAAAACTTCAGTAATAAGTTGAAACTATATTTACAGCTTGATGAATAAACTGAAAAATAGCTTTCCGTAGTTTGCTACAGAATTTTTATTATTTTCATTCATGTCTGTGATAAATTTATTTTCACTTAAGAAATATTATGTTCTTTTTCTCTTTGCATGAGGCAAAATAATATTTTTGAAGAGGAGACCTTCATCAAAAGAGAAATAAGTGTGGTTCTTCAACATATTTCTACCATCCAAATCAAAAGTAGCTAGAAGAAATTAGGCATCATCTTTGTAACAAAAAAACCCCTGTAACATTAACAAAAGGAAGTCGATAATGAACATAGACAAGAAAAAATAAAATATAAGTGCATTTTTCTGCTTTCCTGAGAGAGAAATATTGGTGTTTCCTGAACACTTCTCAGTTTATTCTGCTGACCCAAAGGTCCTTCCCTTTCATCTTTTAATATTAGATTTTGGGGGATTCAATTGACCACAGTGCTCCATTGCCTAAATCAGTCAGCAACCTAGTATGAAAGAAGTTAAGAGAAAAAAATATTTTAAAAGGTGTTGCTTCCATAAAGCCAGAAATAAATAGATTTATTGCTTCTGTCCTCATGACTAACCCGATTCTATAGAAGACTGGACATAATGGTACATGTGTGTACATGAGAAGAGGAAGCAAGAAAAAAGATCTTATCTTAGATAAATGTATGTAGAAAATGCAGTTGGAAATTATCAGTTGGGACCTTATGGATTCACAGATGTCACTATTATTTTTTAAATTAATCAATGAAATTCAGTTAAGTTCTTCCAAATGAAAGAATATGGAGAAATAACAATACCATATAAGATGGCATTAGAATGAAAAAAAAAAAAAGAAAATAATTGTTTAAAGTATCTCGTAGGATCTCTTCTTGGTAATATGATGTCAAACCATTAAGGTCACAGATAATGCTTTGCTTGAGGTCTTTGGTATTCTTCCAGACACAAGGAATTTATCAAAGCCTGCAGAAACTGCATATGCAGCTTGACACTGAACCCTGTGAGATGCTGAGTACATTTGTACATGTAAATGTACATGAGGACATCAGTACATTTCTTAAAGTTACTTTCATGATTTTTTTTTGTTTAAATAATATAGATAAATAAAACAACTAAAATGGTGATTATTTTAAATACGGCTCTATCCACCAAGGAAAATCTGGTAAATAGAGAGTAATGTGGGACAGGATAAAATGGCAGGATTTACTGTTCTTAGAAAAGGAAGGGCTGAGAAGAAGAGCAAAATAAAAATTGTGAATTTCATGAAGGAGGCTAATATAGTCAGAGAAGTGGTGGACCATAGCCTCATAGGGAAGAGATAAGAAAATTATAAAGAAATTCTGGACAGCTAACAAGTCCTTAGAATAATTATAACAGAGGCACAAAAGGAAATTAATCCAGTGTAAAGGAGGGACAGAAAATTTAATTAGACCCCCATTGGCTCAATCACAAGCTCTTCATTGACCTAATTTTAGAGGAAACCACACAAGGTTACTAAGGAGGGAATACAAGAATAGCATTAGTATATAGGGACAATGTGAAACACAGCTTATTAGCAAACAATGTAAAAGATAACAAGAAAACTTCCTAGAAGTACACAAATGTAAGTAGGACAAAAAAAAAAAAAAAAAACCAAACAAAACAAAACAAAAAAAACCAAACCAAAACACTGACCTCCTCTTCAGAGAGAGAGGATGGCCACAAAGTTGAAGTACAGCATGCTTTTTTTGCTGCCAGTCATACCTAGAAAAATGATGCACAACTGATGTCAGCAGTAAAAGGCTAGAGTAGAGAATAAACAGCTCAGATAGACTTAAGATTTGTTTTCAGACTCCATGAGCCTGATAAACTTCATTTTTGGGAATTTAAAACAGATGAAAGTTCTTTCACATTAATAGCTGGTTTTGAGAACCTCTGGGAAATGGGTAAAACTCCAGAAAACTGGAAGACATCATGTATTTCTGAGACCGAAAAGGGAGATGGTAGAAATTATACATCAGTCACCTTAACCTAGTACCTAAAAAACTATCAGCACAATCAAACATCTTATAAGAACTAGCAAGGAAACAAGGACATGAGTAATTGTGAAGAACAAGTTTTGTCAAATCCATCCAATATCAATTTATGGTGGGATAACAGGTCTTCTGACCTTAATCTTTCTGTGAGAGGGAGAGCAGTAAACATCATGCACTGACTCTGTCCTCCTTAAGAGGAAGTCACAGGCAGCAATGAAGAAAACCAAAGTCTAGATCAAGAACATGTACAACATTTCCTGGGCTGTCTTCAGAGTACTTATCAGGTGTCCACTCTCAAAAATCAAAAGATGCACCACGATTGGTCCAATGGGTACCAGTTTTGATTCAATATTTCATGTGTTGTTTTAGTGATGGAACAGAATTTGTCTATCTGTTAAATGTAAAGGTGACACCTACATGAGAGAGGCAGCAAGCACAATACAAGATACCATGATTTAAAATTTTAAAATTTTATTTAGCATATTGGAGGACCACCTTTTTTTTTTTTTTTTTTTTGAGAAGGGGATTCAGCACAGCCAGTACAGTTAGAAAAAAAAAAAAAAAAAAAAAAAAAAAGGTTACACAAATACAGGCTGGAGAGCAACCTGTTCAAAACAAAAAACTATGTGGTATTACAGTGGATCATAGAAAGAACATGAAACAACTGTATCACTCTCTGGAAAAAAAAAAGGTGGACATTGAAGCAGGATTATAGACAAAGCATAAACTACTGCTTCTGTGTTTCCTAATTTTTATCCACTTTGCTGTAGCAATGGGTTCAGCTTCGGGTATTGCCTACAAAAAACATGTGGGTTGCTTGCAGAGATTCCTGAGGATCAGAGATCTAAGATACAAAAGCTGCAAGGAAAGGCTGAACAAATTGGGGTTCCTAACTGCAAAAGTCTTCAAGTATATTAAAGGCTTTTGCAGAAAGAGAGAGAGGAATAATTTATCCTCCATGTCCATGAAGAAAAGAACAAGGAATAATAGGCTGAAACTGCAGCCAGGGAAATTCACTTTCCATCACCAGAATTTTTTAAGAACAGGCAAGACAAGCATTTTTCAGGAAATGCAGACAAAGTTTGTCTTGTCATTTTCTGCAGTGTCTTCCCTCAGGGCACCCTGAAATCCTTTTAATGCCTATAAACTATGATTTGAAGTCAGTTCCCTGCCCATTCAAAGTATTTACTAAGTCACTACATTTCCTTTTGTTACCCTGAAAAAATGTGGTGGAAATATTTTTGAAAACTTATGCTTTTTGGTTACTACTCTAATTAGTATGATTGCCAGATATGAATAAAGACAGTATTTGCTGGAAGCATGACTTGAGTTTATGGTCTGTTTGCGATGAGCCTTTCCACTTCTACTGCGATATTTTCTAGTTGAGACAAATCAAACTTCATAAAAAGGAAAAAAGAAAAGAGAGCATCATCTTTCAAGCACTGACCTCATTGGCCTCAGAATGTTTTTTGCTCCCTACAAAGGCAAAAGCACTGTCCCTTTCAACCTCCTGTAACCAAATATCTGTTCTCTGCTGCAGGAAATCGTTTATAATCAAGAGAGCTTCTTATTTTTCTTATTATTTAAATAAATTCTTCTGTGTTCCATCCTGTGGTAACCACCCCACAGTCCTGAATACTTGATGTAGTCACAGAAGCATTGACTAAATGGGAGCATGTTTCCTCTTTCCTATCATTTAGGTTGAAGCAATACCTAATTTTTTTTTTTCTAAGTTATTAATGTGCAGAAAGTTAATACAGGTCCACCCTGGGCACACCAATACTGGCTCTCTAGAGATCTGGTAAACAAAAACAAATTTACAAGGAATGGAGAAAAAGAACACACGCCATGCCGAATAGTCTACTGTATCACTTGCCACAGGCTCTTGTTAGAAATTTTGCATTTATGGTTTCCAAATATTAACTGGTTTTTTTTGGGTTTTTTTTTTTTTTTTAATCACTAGCATATTGGTCTGTATTACTGTCTTCCTCGTCCCCCAGAGTTTGTATCAATACACATTGGTAAATGGCCCAGGAGAGTTTATCCAAAACATTTCTCATGTGAAAAAAAATATTAAAGAGTTCTAAGAAGAACAGAGTTAGCTCTCTGCACAAGAATGAGCATCTTTCATACAAAAGCAGATACTGTATGTACATGTTTTTAAAGAATTCCTGAATTTAAATGTTTTGGACAAATTTTTCACATGTAATACTTTCTTAGAAGGTGAAGAGAATATGTAACCACTAACATCAGCATGAAGCTTCTTACAATTCTCTTCTGCCCCAAATGTTTTAACAAGATGAATTCTTTTGCCATTTTTTACCTATAACACACATCATCCTTAAAAACATACCGTATTTATGTATCTGCAAAGTTCACTTTAAACTATATAATTCTAAAAATCTCCAAAAACACATGGACAACAATAAAAAATTCCATTCAAATGTAACAAAACATATTGTTTAACCCAAAAGAAATACACCATGATGAAGCTGTCAGTTATTTAAAAGCTTTGGTTTAAAGCTGGAGCACATATAAAAGTACTGAAAAGAAAACTATATACACTCTTCATATTCGCAGCTACAAATGTAGCAGATTGCAAATTCAGCAAACCTAGCCGTTTCAAACAGCTCTCCGGCAAGTATAGCAGCTGTCTTAAGCCGTAAGATGACTCCAGGATGGTGCTAACTATTGTAAAACTACTTACCCTGTCATTGAAACACAGGTATTTGGGGAAGAGGTCCTGAAAATTGTGCACTCCTACACTAAGAAGAGTTTCTGCTCCTGGCTGTTAACTGAGCAGCTCTTCAGCTGGCCATTCCGGCCAGGGCAAAAGGCCTGTCAGGATCCAGAGACTGCACCTCCTGCCCCTCAGTTCCCACAGTGGTACTGCACTGATTATGCCTCTATCAGAAAGTCGACTCAGCTTTTTTGATGTTACTGTACCTCATTGCATCTTATGGCACACAACGGTTGCTGGAACGCAAAGACATGAAAAATCAGCAGGACAGTTGGACTGGCATGAGATAAAGTGAAAATTTGTGAAACCAATGAGATTTGGTGGAACAACGCTGGCAAATGCTGACAGAAGTATATATTTGCTGAAAGGATATGCTTGCTGAAACAGTGAGTGACAGGACTGCCAAACAGAATTAGATGGCTAGGTCACTGACCAAACAACAGGAAAGTTTCATAGCTGTAAGACTACACATGACTAATGCTGAGATGGGAACAGAATTTGCTCAAGAGGAACACTCTTAAGATAGCAGGAAATTAGGGAAGACAGCAATGGCACACCTGTTCAAGTTGCAGGCTCAGAAATACATCAACCAACAATTTATTACTTGTTTATATAAAAGATTAAACCAAATAATAACCCAGAGGTACTCAGATTAAAATCAATTTGCAATGACTTTCTAGTCTCAAGAAACTGTAGACATGAAGAAAGAGATGAAGATAAATCTGGCTGCTTTAAGAATGTAAATGTTAAATGGAAAAGGGAGATCAAGAAATATCAGACTGCAACTGAAATAGCTTACATTTGTCTCTGGTATAAACCAGAATTAGTTCTGCCAGTTACAGCGTACAGTGGCTATGGTGGTCCATAGACTCTTACTGCCTTATGTCAGACTCTTCTGTTGGAGCCTTGATGCAAGTAGGAAGCAGAGGTTCTGCTGCAAAAATTTAGGCATATCAGAGACAGCAAGTGTATTAAGAACCTGTAATTGCTTTGAGACAGAGGAAACAAGAGAAAAGCTTTGAGCTGGGGACAGTGCTGGTGCTAGAGACGGTTTCCTTCATTAACCTCTCAATGATGGAAATGGTGGGAAATAGCAGAAAAAAAAAGTGTCAGTTGAAACAGCTCAAGGAAAGATGGCAAGAAATCAGAATTAAGACGAAATGTGACAGGGAAGATTTCAGAGTAAAGAAAAAAGTAGGGAAGGAGAAGATGCAAATAGGAACTGACAGCGAGGAACTGCTTGGGATCATAAATGAGCTCAGTAGAAAGCAGTGTGGTACTCGCTGGGCTGGAACCACTAAATTACGGGATTACGCCCCCAGAACTCGTCACCATAGCATCCTCTGCAAGCTACCCAAGCAGCTCTAGATTTATTATACTGTATAGCTCCCTGCCTTTCATAGTCTCTCCTTGTAAAAGCATTGAAGTCAACGTTGAACGGAAAATTAACCAACCCCTCTCTCTCCCTGTCTTTTTGTTTCTCATTAAATTAGTGAGAAAATGTAAATGTTATTTTCTCCCTCTCTGTCTCTCTCTTCACCAATTGTTGACATGTCAGGAGCTACCAGTGAAAAGATTTAATTAAGAGCTTTGTGCTCTTTCAGAAGCCAGTGGCCTTCACAGGTGCTAGTGGGAACTATTCAAACTGCAGAACTTTTATTTTCAACTAGCGTTGTGACCCCTGTCCATAAAACACAAAGGAAGAACTTAAAATGAAAGGCAATGGGGAGCTTACTAAAACATTTCTTTCCATGGTTTAGGGGTATTCTATGCTAAATTCATACAAGGGCAAACCTTTTTGAGGACAATTTTGTAAAACTCCAGCATGGAAACTCTGGAAACACCAACAGAAAATTCACAAGGCTGCAGATGGAGTTTGCTCCACATTATTCAAGAAAAACCTTGGTGAGCCCTTCTGTTTTTCAAGGTGGTGTTAGGAAGAGAGGGAGTTTGGATTAGTCAGCCTTCAGCATGTTTCTTCCCTTCAGATTTTTTTACTGAGTGTGATTCTAAAAATACTGAAACTGCTCAAATACAGAAAGCAGTGGGGTTTTAGGTTCAGATATTGAACAGAAAAGATGCAAGGGAGATGCATTTTGTGAAAGGCAAAGACTGTGCTTACCTTTCCTTCATCTTTCTTCTTTCTGTATTTCATCAGGTCTTTTCTCACAGAAAGAAAAAGTATGGATACCACCTGTGTGTGTGTTCTGTTTTAATATATTATTTGGCCAGGAAAAATAAATGATATGAGACAGAATGTTTCCTTCATCTGGCTACCTCCATTTTCACTAAGGTGGGATCATACATTTAAGCATGTAATTTCAGGTAAAAATCCCATCCTTCCCAAACCAAAAATTAAACTCTTAGAAAAGGTGACAGATTTTATTTATTGGAGTGCAATCTGAGACAATCACAGGGCACAGATTTCTACAGCAGCCTGGCTTTTAGCAGATACGGTATTTGGCTCTGCTGTTATCTCTCTATCTCTGGGTACAGTTCTTGACATAGTGCCGTACAGGCTATAGCAAATAATACTTTTTGTTTCACGGCTTTTCAGCGTGAAGCAACCCCACTCAGAATTCAGCACCTCCAAACATTAACAGATCCAGAGCCACTGCCTCTGTGGGGGAAGAGTGTCCCAGGCCCACTAGGGGCTTTATGCTGGGGCTCATGGTTGCAGATGAGATGCCTGACCCCCCGCCTCCATGTCCCAACTCATCGCTGTCTCTGCAAAGCATTTTCCTTGGCAGAACACTGACAAGAAAACCTTGTTTTTTGTTAGAACTCTAAGTTCACTTTGCCCATCATAGGGCTGTGGTTCTTGGCTCTATCAAAATGCTAAAAAATGAGACCTGAAAGAGGGTAAGTACTCCTGATCCCACTGTCCAGCAGGGAATTTCCCAAGGTGATGGAGCTGGGAATGTCTGGGTGCCACTCCGGGCTGAACATCCCCCATAAGTATGGTTCCCATCCCTGCCTAGAAACTACTTGGTCTTTCTCTCTCCTATATTTTCCTCTAAATAAAACCTATTTTCCCTCTGGTTCCTCCCCAGAGCTCTGGAAGGTCTGCTTCTGTGCTGAAGCACACAATGTGACATTCTGGTACCATGAAAGTCAAGAGCAAAACTCTCAGTGCCTGATTAGAATCAGCACTTAGTTTAACTTTTACTTTACTTTTAGTAGAGAGTAACCCTCTGCTTTCTCAAGGGTGAGGACAGCAGGGAACATAAAATCCCACGTTACAGATACTTACACTATCTACATATTGTACAGTTTGGCAACAAGGAATACTTAACTCTTATTCTCCTTCTGTTTGCATTCCCTTCAGATTTATTTAATCTTTTGTTGTTTTGGGATTTGGGGTAGGTTGGGTTTTTTTCTCAGATTGCAAAACCTCTTTTAAGTAATCATAAAAGCTCTTGAAGAGCGAGGCCCTTTATCTTTCCACAGAATTAGTATTGCACAGGTTGATTCCTGTGCAGCTGGAGGCATCCACTTATAAGTGAGTGGCTCATTCTCCTCAGCCAGCCAGTTCTCAGCCAAGAATATAACAAATGGAAATAATTTTTGTGATTATTTCAAATGTTATTCCCCATGTTACATCACATGTTCACATTGCTGTATAGGAACAATAGAAGACAAACCCTGCCCCAGGGAAGTTACAAATAATGCTTTCACAGTTCTTCTCCTCCTCCCCAAGAACTGCATACTAGTTACTATAGAAAAAATATATTAAGAGCTAAACATTAAAGGGGGAAGTCAGGCTGAGGAACGGTGCTCTTTCCTCTGCCCACACACCCATTTCTGCATCAGGGGCAAGAATACCTACTCCTATCTCCTGCTAGCTGTGAAAAGAAGGGATACAGGAGGGAAAGTCACCTGAGCTACAGAGGGGCTGCTACATTCAAGAACTAGAAGGCAGCTGCAGAGAAAGCCCTTTGCCAGCAGGTCTCTGCTCCACTTCTTCCTCCACCGCTGAGCACCCATGCACCTGGTGTGGGAGCTGCTTCCCACAGACACCCACATCAAGTTATCATCTACATGGGAATATGGGCAACAAATCTTCAAGGAGCAAGAGGGGAATCCTGAGGGAAAGAAAAGGTGAAAAATAGATTGAGAGCAGTACGTAGAAAGAGCATCGAGACTTTCAAGTTAGAGAGAGGAGGGTAGACTCGGTGAGGATAAGGGGAAATCATGGATGAAAATAAAAGCTCTTGAAGACAAAAAGTGGTATCTGGAAGAAGAAAATGAGACAAGCCATGCCAACAGATCACGAAAATATTTCAGAGTCAAAGGACTTTCCTCACCCCATCCCCTCTTCTCTGCCCCCCCCCCTTTTTTTTGTTTAAGAAGTTGTTACAGAAGAAGAAAGATGACATTTGAGAGACTGAGTAGGAACAAACTAAAGGCCACAGTGCAAAAAAAAAAATAAAATAAAGAAGTAAGAAGGGCCAAAACATATCTTTCTTAAAGAAGATACTGAAAAACAAACTTGTGGAATGCACAAGTGGTCCAAGGCTCTTGTTAACTACTGGCTGTGTATGATACATCCTACTTACTACCTGAAAGCATTTTGGCCAAAATCACTCCACTGATACAAAGCAGTTTGTGTGATAGTAGATGATCTGCACCAAGGTCTGAAAACACTTTAACACTAGCTAGCCAGCTGCAATCATGCAACGGATAGGAATTTATGTGCTTGAAGCAGTGACTTAAAAATGTTGAAAGTACTATGAAGGACATCTTTATACTTCTTTTCCTACAGGCTAAGCAGTTTCATACAGTCGGAGAACGGTATTTTCTAACTGTCTAAAAAAAAAAAAAAAGGAAACAACAAACATAAAACCAGTAGGAAAAAAGTAATCCACTCTAAATTCTCAGCTCTGCTTATTTTTGGAATAAAGAAGTAATAAAACACCGTTCTTAGGAACTGCTTTTAGTCAGACTCAATTCTGTCTCAGGTTCTACAGTCACACAAGGGAAATAATCTTTGAGCTACCTGGCTTACCAGAATATTTAAGAACACAAAAGACTGCTTACTGACTGTCCTCTTTGCTTACCTTCTCCAACTCTCTGATAAAAGCAGCTAAGCAAACAGGAGTTAGAAAAAAGTTCCAAATTTACTACAATAGGGTATGTATTGGGTTAACCTTGGCTGGATGCCAGGTGCCCACCAGGCCCCTCTACCACTCCCCCTTCCTCAAAATAAAGGGGAGAATAAGATGAAAAA
>NW_010146768.1:0-61348 GCF_000699245.1 Pterocles gutturalis
TGGGAGGCCAGGAGGGCTGTTTTAGGAGAGCTGCTGCCAATAATGGCGTTTTCCCCATTTTCACGGAAAAATCTCCACTGTAGATCTGGTTTCAGGTCCCCTGCCCTCTTGTACTGCTTCAAACACAACCTTTAATTAATTCTGTCAGAATTTTAAGGCAACTATATAGGAAGATAATGTAAAAAGCATTAAAATTTCCCAGTATCTCTGCTGAGGAAGAACTTGGCAGCTGTAACCACGCAGCGTGCCAGATTCCCTCTCCCTGTCCAGCCCCACGGGCCCCAAGAGCCGCTGTCCAAGCACAAACGCCAGCAGTGCTGGACCCAGCGTCTAAAAGTTCAGAAGGCCAAAGCTGTTAATCTGCGCAGCGCGGTGGGTAAATCAGCATGTGCGTCGCCCTGAGGAGCACCCAAATCCCGGCAGCAGCACAGCAAGCCAAGCAGAAGGCTGAGGGCAAGAAGATGCACAAGTCTGCTGGCCAGAGCAGATGCTGTACAGTCAGTATTCAAGAAGCTGTCATTGCTAGAGGAGCCCAAAACACAGATGACCCTGGGACAGCCTTCTGTTCTACACAGATAGGGTGTGAAGGTTGTTCTTCTTAATGTCTGAGAAACAGGATGATGCAGGACACTGCGTAAGAGCTGAGGAGCTCTCCCGGGGAGAAGCCATGCAGGTTTGCACTTTGTCAGTATGCATCTGGCCAGAACCCCTGGGGACCTGCAATTTCTTTCCCAAAAGGGGAGAGGTGAACACCCCTGTGTGGCTGGGGGAGGGAGCGTGCTTGCTGCTGACACTGGCTGTATGTACACCCCTGTGGCGGAGCAGCCAGGGTCCCTGTGAAAACAAGACGCTGGGAGCTGAGACTTCTGATGCTGAGGAGCTGCTGGGAGCTTGCTCTACTCGGGCGCTTTGGTTTCCTCAACTTGAAAACAAGGTAGTAATATGTGACCTGCAAGGGTGTCACCAGCACTGCAGATCTTTGAGGTCCCTGGGAGAGAAGTGCTGGATAAATGCAGCCTATTAAAAAATGCAGTTTTGTCCTTGCCAATTCTATTCTGCTTCAAGGAAAGGGGCTTTTGCAATGACAGGTGGGATGAGCTGGTTTTGACAAGTCAGAGTATGCAGATTTTGATGTAAGATTTAAGCGAAACAAGACTACAAGACTAAGAGGGAGTACAGTGCTTTTGCCTTCCATGCCCAGGTGCTTCCTCTCCCTTTGCAACAACAAAGGAAGGGTGCACTGAAGAGTCAAGAAACCCATGCTGGATTTCAGCAAGGCACCTGCAAGTCCAGGAGAGCACGTGGAATATGTTTGCTCAGATAAATAATCCAGTTTATTCTCCCACTGGGCTTCTTGCTGGACCAGCCTGGAAGTGAGCCAACCATGTCCTGACTGATTTCCTCAGCTCTTGTAACTCACTGAAGTTTTCAGGTAGTTTTCACTTATTGCAAGGCAGATTCTCACACCTTCCTGCCACTTTCCAGAATTAATTTTTTTTGCTGCTAAAAATTCTGCTGCTTTTATTTTAATTTTATACAGAGAATGGAAGTTTCCTCCAAGTTTGATTACCCCTCACACACCTCCATGGGAGCTGCACAAAGCCACACAGGGCCAGCTGAAAGACCTTCCTTCCCTGCTCCAACGTAGGTCTTTGTCACAGCCAAAAGCCTGGTTTACAATATGCCATTTAAAATAAAAAATTGTGCCAAATAATTCTGGGGCTTGAAGCAAAGACAAGATATTGCATGTGCCCAGGTAAGTTGCAACAATCTGTTTTTGAAGGGGACAAGGGGTTTTTTTAGTTTGAAAACCTTTTTCTTGGAAACTTATCTGCCTTACCAGCCTAGGGACGAAAATCTGCACCTAAAGACAAGACCCAGCAATGTGGGTGTGTCCATAATGACTGCCCTGGACAAGCTGTGGGCAAAGCCGCACATGGAGATTTTCCCTACGGTATCCTGGGGAATGCTGCTGAGAGTCAGCCCTCAGACGGGCTCTGCCTCACGGACCAGAGGAAAGGAGCTGGGAGGAGAGTCTGAAAGCACTGCACCCGTCCCGATGCACTATGAAAAGCTACGCTGGATGCACCCGTTGGTTGCAGGGCTCTGCTGACAAGTGCCGACGTGCACTTCAGCCTGCTCACGCACACGGGGGAAAACATTCAGAAAGGTTCTCCTGATTTTATAGCATCAGCTGGCATCCGGGGCCACAACCTGCTCCAGTGGAGCTAAGGCAGAAGAGAAATGAGATTTTGCCAATGTGTTAACTTTTAGTTAAATCTTAATGCCTTAATTAAAGCAAGGAAGGCTTAATTAAGGACTTAACTTAAATTTAATACTTTAATGGGACTAAAGACTTTAATTTATCACTGGACTGAAAATGAAAAAAAGCACAAGAGCTCGCTCTGAGACACACATACGCACACCAGACAATTATGAAAGAATCCCGGGGTGTCAGGTTCATCAGTCAGAGTCTGTGGTGCACAAGGGGGCATCTGCGGCTGTTCACATTTCCATGTTACTTGCCTGAAGCATAAGCACAGCTTGAGATCATCGCATTAAAAGGTATGTGGTACCTTCGCCTCTTTCCAAAGATGTTTTCCCGAGCTGATGAAGCCCTATTTCTGGGCTGTACAACTCACACTGCAGTGTCAGCCCAGGGATGAGGCTGGAGCTGTCCTGGTGCACCTGCAAAAGCCCAGGCTCTGAGCCTGCAAGCTGCCGTTTTGGGGTGTTGTGTGACTGAAGATGCCCCATCACTGGCACGTGGCCCCCAGCTCCCTGAGGACCGGCCAGCCCTGCCCTGCGTTATTGCAGCAACAGGAGAGCTGCAAGGCATTTGGCTGGCTTTTGAAGGCCAAGTTTTCACGGGGCTCAGAGCTCAGCACCTCCCATCTTCCTCAGACAAAGTGTTTATCTGCTTTTTGGTGTTTCATGTGACTGGGAAATACAAACCTGAGACAGCTTTTCAAGTGTACTAGCATTACACAGGGATGTTTGTGCCACAGGTAAGTGAGCTTCAAGACACTTCTGACTGCAGCTTCTGAAAGAGTCGCCACACACACTGATCTTTCAGAGGAACTATTTCCAATCATTTGACTTTTCAAAGCTTGTAATCCACTGCATCAATTAATGTAGTTATCTAAAAAGGAATCAGGACTATTGACAAGCATGAGAAAATCTACCCTTTTACATTTCCTTACACTGTGGTTTTGCCCTGTGGTATTTTCAGCAATTGATCTTGAAAATCTTCTGAAAGGTCAGTAGGTATTATTGCAATTTTACCAGCAAAGAAGTTGAGGTATGGATGGGGCAGTAAATGACTAATCCAAGATCAGACAGTGACCTCACAGATATTTTGAAGACCCTTCCCCACCAGGCAGTGTGCAGCTGCACTCCTTTGAAGGGGACTGAAGCTTAAAAAGAGCCTTAGGTTCAGAAAACGCAGCCACTCTCCTGGGTGTAACGTGATACTAGATGGAGCTTGGCATTTTGGTCAGACTGTCATTTCTTCAAACAGAAATCTGCCCAGTCTATGGAGAAAGGACACATGTTTCCTATAACGAGACTGTACGTTATTTTTTATATACATAGGAAGACTGTAATATCTGAGAAGACTCATTTTTTGCTATCCATTCATATCTGCAATTCTCTGTGGAGTCACATAGGCCTAATATGTTAACTCCATCAGACACACGGAGGGCCACAGCTTCATCTCTGTCCAAGGAGCACACAGTGCAGCACGGTGCAGCAGGACCACTGGGTCGGGATGCTGATGCTGGTCCCTGTTTCTCTGCCTGCCTTCATCAGGAGATGAGCAGACCCCCAGAAACCTCAGCAAGGCTTTCAGCAGTTATCCACTGCCAGAGGTGAGAGCACAGCTGGGAGCAGTGAGGCTGGGAGCAGTGAGACAGGGCGCAGGGTACAGGCAGCCCAGATGCATCCCCTGTGCTGGTTTGCTATAGGGACACCAACGCCCAGCAACCCTCAGGAGCTCTGGGTGAATTTGCTACCCCCAGGGATGTGCATACCCATGTACAAAGTACAGACAGTGTTTGGGGGGTCCAAACATCAAATGGTCCCCAAAACCATGTTAGCAATTTCTCCCATAAATCAAGAAGCCGTGATGGGTTCTGCCTGCCAGCACTCCTGGCCGGGATGCGGGGGAGAACAGCTCTCCCAGCACACCTCGCCTGCTGAGTCTGCATGCTCCACCCGTGGAGGCAGCCTGGGGGTGAGGGGCTGGGGACTTGCGCCGTGCACTAGCAGTAATTATTCCACTTTGATTCTTGCTCATCTCTGGCCCATGAAATCAAGGCCAAACTCCAGAGCGTGTGTGGGGGGTGAGGAGATGGAAGGTGGGCCCAAACCGCCTTAACTGGTTCCACAGAGCTGCTGTTTTCTTCAGCGAGCAAGCCAGAACAATGTCATCTCAATACCCCGCGCTAATCTAGGGGAAACTGAGCGTGACCGACTTCACGCATGACAGCCTGGAAGCCAAGCATGGGAGGTCAGCACCAGCCTCGCTCCAAGCTCCCTCGCAGCCGGCTTGGAGAGACGAGGCACATGAACAGCCGTGTCCCGTCCCAGCGCCTCGTCACTCTCAGCATCTGCTGCCACTGGGCTTATCCATTGCATTGAGACCCCAGTCCCCATGCTGACAGCCTGGCCGGGCTTCCAGAGTCCCAGCTACCCACCAACAAGAGAGGTCGGTGCACGTTTCAGGCATGCTGTCATTAACAAATGAGGCACAGCGCTTGATTAATTCCACAGGTTTCTTCCATTAGGAGCCACTACATCATTGCTACACGAGAGCCTTCCTCCCCTCAGCACTGACCTTCCTCCCACAGCTCGCCCATTTCCCTCGGCTGTGGAAGTTATTACAGACTGGTTATTTGAAAGACCTGGAAACCAGGGCAGCCGCTGCTTCCTTTCATCTCCAGCTCTGCTGCTCCTCACTCCTTGGCAGTTTGGAAGGATGGTGGAAGTAATTAATGGCTGGGGAGGGTAGGAGGAGGTGCTCCTAAGAGTGGAGTCAAAAATTCCTCTTGACAATGACCACATGTCTGAGGCTCAGCTACTAGTTCACCTGACAGCAATAAGGGTCTAATAGTCATTAGTCACAACCACAGACAAGGTCCATGCACTTCTCCACACTCTTTTTTTTCTACAATGAAGGCTGAAAATAATACAGTGTCAGCCACCCTGGCGCTTTCCACCACCTTTTGTCATCTTGCAGGGAAACGACCAGGGAACTGATAGCTCAGAGAGCTTTGTCAGCATCCCTGGACAAAGGCAGGGAGGAATCTTCAAGCAGAAAAGTACAGCAGATAAAATAAGATTTAAAAAACCCAACTAAGGTCCACCAGAAAATGTGGCAGCTGGGAATGGACAGAGAATACTCAGAGGGAATTCAGGCTGATCGATACGGAAAGCTTGTGTGACCTGATCCCGTGTGGTTTTCAGCTCCCTGTTTACTCTTTCTGTAAGAGACCCCCTCTTCCTCAGCAGCCTCTCCCAAACATCCCTGCCTTTAATTTGTCTCTGCACCTGATGTTGGGTTATCTAAGGACTTACTTTCAAAGAACTTTCTTACTGGGGTGCAAGCTAAAGGCATGAAAATAAAGTGGTCATACCCTGGCCCAAAACCAAGCAGTGAGCTTGGCTCTGCAGCACTGTGTTCAGGGCAGTGGGGAGCAAGGGTTAGACCCCAGCCCCTGACTCCCAGCCCCACGCCTGCCCTGGATGGGATGCTGAGGCTTGGGAAGCCTGCGTGCTGCTCTCCCGGCTGATTTTCCCACCCGCTCACACATGATAATATCTGAGGTTTTGGCTCAGAGTCACTTGTAATTAGAACAAAATTGGCAACTTTCTGAGGCTAGACTCCAGATAAAATTGGTTATGAATGAAAAAATAAAAGAGAAAGAGTGCTACAAAGTGGAAATGATACATCTGAGAGCTGATCAGGATCTAGAAGAGCAGCACGGGAATGCTAATGGTCCTCCATGGAGAATTTGGATATTGGACTGAGTGCAAAACCAAAACATTTTGAAACATAGGCAGGAAGGGAGGGCGGTTCTGGATCTTGGCAGCCAGTCTGCTTGACAAACTGTCCTGCAGCCACAAGCCATGGAGAAAACCTAGGGCACTGTGCCTGTCCTAGACCTACTGACTCTGCGAGGCCAGTGACTAAGGTATAAACCTGGCATCTGAGCCTTGCCCATCTGTCAGCTTGGTATCGTCACCCAAGCGCACTGGCAATGAGCAAGCAAGCTCGCTGGCAGGGCTCTGCACAGATCCCCCCTGGGATCTTCCAGCCTCCCTTGCCATGCGGCTGCTTTCCTGTGTCAGCTGTATTTGGGACTCTCAAAAGCCTTCTGGAGCAGAGGCTGCAGCTTTGCTTTTCTGAGAACTCTCCAGATTTTCTATTTTATAACACCCTGGATCACCTATCCTCCCATACCTCTGCCAAACGAATTAATCCTGTGGTCCCCATTTTTCAACAGGAACACAGGGGCATAACAAATCACAGCAGCCAGCCCAGGGCCAGACACGATCTGACCTATTGAATCCAGGTCATGCAGTTCCTGAACCAAGGTCTTAATTGCTGGATCACCCATTCCTTCATCCACAGCTGTCCAGGACAGGAGTTTTCTCCCAGAAAAGAGGGTAAAAGACTCACTGGGCCCAGCTGCATTTCATAAGTGTCTTTGCCAAGCTTTTCTGCCCCATTTAAGAGGGCCCAGGCGTGCTTTATAAAATATCAGATGGAGATCTCTGAGATAAAGCCATTCTGCTCAGTACAGTATGTGATTTGGCTGCAGAGCAAAAGCATTGCTTATTTGCAAAAGAGTTCTCCTATCTGTCTGGCCTAGACATCAGTCATTATAAGTAATTTTTGTATTACTGAGAGAAGAGCGGATCCTTTCACCAGCAGAGCAGCCATACTGTTTTTGAGGAAAACTGTAGTCTCCAAGGAAAGCTGTGACAGGCTTGATTGGCGCCCAGCTGCCATGCAGAAGTTAAACCAGATGAGCTGTGTCAGCCCAGTGGAAGGCAAATGCATGGTAGCTGCTCTGAAAGCCTCTCTTCCCCTAGATTTGTCACTGACTGCATTGTTATCTGCAAGGGGGCAGAATGTAATCAGGAACACATTTTTGAGTGAAGGACTGACCTCTGCAGAATCACCAGGAATTTCTGAGGCTGTACAGCTGTGCAAGTGCTTTCCCATCTCTTCGAGGCAGAGCCATGCCCGCTTTCATTTCAGTACTCTGAGCTCTCACATGGTGCTAAGCAGCATTTCTTTCCACCTTAAATCCATGCACTGCGTTTGAAATACAGCTGCAGACACTGAGATGTTTCAGAAGATGACAATTTATAGAGACAAAGAGAATCACAGGCTCCAATCAGAACCTCAGCACTTCACCTGGGTATTTCTACACCGTGTTCTATAGTGTGTGTTTGGCCACTCACTGCTTGGCTTCCAGAAAAGCACATCCTCGTGATTTGAAAAAACAAGAAATGCAAAAATGTACACATAACCTTCTTCTGATGATTAATTATTCTCACTGGTGAAAAGGAAAAAAAAATGTGCCTGATTTCATTTTTATTTGGCTTCAGCTTTCAGCCGTTAATTCTTGCTCTGCCTTTCCACTCTAGATTAAACAGCCTTTAGTACCTGGTATTTTCCTTCTGAAAAGGTGCTCATCTACTGTAACCAGCTCACCTCTCAGACTTCATTTGGTAAACCAGATGGACTGAGCTGTTTAAATATTTCACACTGTTCAGCTCGGAAAAACTTTTTCTAATCTTCCTTGTACCCTGCCCTTCCCTGCACCTCCATTTTTAAAAGTGTGGAACCAGCCTCAAATATGGGCTAACCAGCAGGTCCAGCATCAGTCCCACCAGTGTAACACAGTGCAAGAATCCCCCCCTTACTGTTCCATGCTGATCCCTTTTCAGAGCCCGAGGAAAGCCCTAAGGCCATGCCAGGACACAGTTCCCACGCCAAAACTCTCTTTGTGAAGGCAAAACCTTGCCTTGGGGTCAGGTATTCAAGAGCTCTGGAGACTCTGGCCTCAGTCTCCAATGGGAGCAATAGAGGAAATTCTACAGAAGCTACAAAAAAACCCCCAAAAAACCAGCCTCAAAATGTAACTCATTTCCTGCAGAGTATTTTATTAATATCTCTTGAACAGCCACATTCTTAGAAATGTGCAGTACCCCCAAGTCCTCAGCATTGCAAACCTCTGAAAACCCAGCCCCAGGGCTCACGCTGGAGGGTGCTGAACACCTTCACGTCTCATTGAGGCACTGGATGCTGAGGTGCTCAGCATCTCCGAGGCTGTGGCCGTTAACTGTCAATCAGAACAAAAATCCCTCCTGAAGCTAACCACGAGACGGGCTGTGCCTGGAGGCGGCATTTGTGCGCAGAGGTGATGTGTTCAGCGCGCCTGCTCCTGCCAGCAAGCTGATCGCACTTCCAATGTTTCTGGGCAATGAACTCTCCGTGAAGCTCCTGTTGGCTCTCTGGGAGGGAAAGATGTCTTGCAGCCTCCATAAATGCACCATCTTCAGGCTTTGAGATGGAAATCCTGGGAAGGATTTGCTGGCATATCCATAACAGGAGTTTACTATGGCAGTTGCTGATAAAATTTCACAAAATACGAGCTATGCTTTCTTTGCTTTCTTACCGCTTCATTTTCAAGACTACATATAGAAATCAAGTACAAAAACTCTTTATGCTAAAATATAACCAGGAATGGAATAAAAACACTTAGTCAATGCTTTGTTTCCTTATTTTGTTCTGATTTACTTGATTTTTCCCTAAACCCACTCACAAACTGATTTCACTTCAGGAGAAAGGATGGATCAGCAGTTCTAATGAACATGTTCATTTTCCAGTGATTTGAGGTCACTGTGGTATCAGGGAGCAGGTGAGCTGAACATACGGTTTTTCTTCTCATTTTACAAGTAAGGGCAGGCCTCAGAGTTCTCTTGCATACATAAATCCCATAACTGCCTATGCACCTCATACATGGGATTAAAACCTTTTCAAGGTGAGAAGTTGTAGCCACAATGCTGTTGGGTGGAAAGCTGAGTCTTCACCTGGCATTGGGACAACTTATTCACAAGTTCCTGCTCTTGACAGCTGGCACTGCACTCGGCTAAAATGCAAGTGGAATATTTTCAAAAGCACTCCCAAAAGTTAGAACTTCTATTTTAATACCCAAAATAAGAAACAGCCCTTCCAAAACACTTGGCACCTAGCTGTGCCCCTTCGAAAATCTCCATAGTTACTTCTTTTTTTATAACATCTGGCAACTTTCTGTTATGCCCAACTGCTGGGTAACAACCCTTGTGACTTTTTTGCAGCTATCACAGCATTTGCCCATTTCTATCACAAGGCTCAGCGGCCAGATTGAAGATGTTGAACAGCAGAGCACCTTGCTGCTCTTCACAGTTACTGGGAAACACCCCAAAATTCAAAACAAACATATCTTAAGGCTCAGATGCCAAAAGGAAGATTATATTTTTAAACTCTTGATTTTTTTGCCTGCTGCATACATTTTGATCACTGGGGGTTTTGCAGTTATGTAGATGGCTGGAGAGCCCTCCGAAGCTGCAGCTGAGTTAGAGTACAGACTGATATCTGCAATGAAATCCCGTGATGACTTAGGAGTGCCACTTCAGGCAAATACCCTTTTTCCAAGATAAAGAGCAATACACTATTGCAATAAGCTGGGTTCTTTTCATTCTTTTGCCTTCCCAATGTTTGGCCAAAGTCCAAATCCTCTCTGTTCTCCACCCACCCATCAGACATATTCTGCTAAATATCCTGTCCTCTTGTCGTTTTGGCAAAAAATAAACTATGCACGAGAAAGAATTATGCCTGTGAGGCTCTCATAAAAAAATTCCTGTGAACGATAAATCAAAACAAAATAATAATTATCACCAGCCACGGGACCACATTTATGTTTCTCATATTTTCCTCTTACTTTTCGTAGATTATCAAGTCTACACAAGAGCAAGAAACAGATTTTCCTAAAGATATTGATACACCGGTAATCTCCAACTCCGAAACCAAAGCCCACCTTTTCTACAAGACATTTCTCTACAGAGAGGGTTAAAATTTTCTCTTAGAATTAGAAATGGTATATTTCTGTCTTGGAAACAAGATACCTTGTTTTTTCCTATGGCTACATAAATCTTCCACAGTCCTTATGCTACCTTCTGACTTGCATTTAATAAATAATGAGTGCTTATAAAGTGATTTTTCTTCTTAGACTCTCAAAGGTATTGACACATACACACACACCTTGTAGATGGGGAAACTGAGGCACAAGGGACTTGTCCAAATTCACAGTATGGTGGGGTGGAGGCATCAGCCTCCCAGACACCTGATCTCCCCCAGGAGGTGTATGGCCCCCACCGAGCAGTGCTGGCACAGCAAATCCAGCTCAGGCTCAGCGACATTTTCCACTGGGACCACTGAGCATGGGGAGCATCTGCACCTGCAGGATCAGCACCTGGCACACAGGTGTTCTCCAGCCATGCTGGGGTTGAGGAACACAAGTGGGTCTGAGACGGGAGTTTCCCACTCCTGCAGAGAGGGTTGGGCTGTGTGAAGAGGGGAAGGGCCAGTGAGACAACTTTTCCTCCCTGCTTGCCAGGTGATGCCCAGTTTTTGAATGCTGGGATTCAGTGCGACATGGACCAACTGGACAGAGCAAAGAGGTTTAGAAGGAAATGCTCGCTAAGAAAATGTTGAAGAAATCAGCATGATTCAGTCTAGAAAAGAGAAGGAAAGGCAGTACTCTACTGTTTTTCCCACCTTGTAAAGTACTAATACCTCACAGTAGCTGAAACAACTTGGAGCTGTGGCAGTCAGCACCCAGAGCTAAGGTGTAACTTCACCTTTCTTTCCCCAGCAGCCTTGGAGCCTGAACAGAGCCAAATCCTCCAAAAAGACCATGAGCAGATGGAATTCATGTATGCAATCCCACCAAAATAAATGTGAATGGGACTTTTCCTAACCCCTCACAGGAGCTCAGACAGCCATCCAGCCTTTGTGTCAGCACCTATCAGCTTATTCCTACTCCAACAGGCAACAGGAGTTGTGCCTCCATGTGCTCTTAAAACAGCAATTAGGCTCATTAGAGAGCAATTAATACTTTTACTTATCAGCCAAGTTCAGAAGATTTCTTTAAAATTAGTTTGAATATACCTTCCCCCATAGGAAAAAACACCATGATCCTACACTTCTGCTGGATTGCAGTATTTCTGGAACTTAACTGCACCTTTTGTTGTGTAAAAAAATAAAAAATTACACTTGTAATTGCTAACCAAATCCTCTGAAAAGGGGCATTGAAATAATCATTTTTTGATGAGCTCTTGCTGTCAGGATTAAGTAGGAAATGATGGCAATGCTTTTATGTTAATACCTGAACTTTTGTGTCAATACATTAGCTATGCTAGTGTCAAACAAAATCAGGATAACAAACTGATGTGCTATGAAAAAGGTGCAAGCCTAGCCAGATGCACCATGGCGTGAGCAGTTACCGCAGGCTCTGTGTACAGAGGAGCCTCACTCCCCACACAAGCCAAAATAATTATTGTGTAGCAATACAGCTAACAAAAGATAATTTTGGCATGGAAGATTTACAGAGAGAAACAGCAGGCATCCAAGCCGTGGCTGGGGTCCTCTGGCATGTTTGCTCTGCAAAACAGAGCGTGTACAGAGACCCAAGCTATAAGTTCAGCTTCAGCACAGACCAGCACCTCCAGGGCCACCATCCAGTGCTCCGATGAGCTGAGCACTGCATGCAAGCTAGTAAACCCTGAGATTTATCAGGCTAATGCAACCAGATTGCATCCAAAGCCAAGCTAGTTTCTATGCAGCCACTTCAGGCATCTCTGCAATATGCTTTTCTACTCCTCTGGTCTGCGGCTATCACAGTTTTGTCCCTCTGGCACAATCTAAAATCTTATCTATGCTCAGTGTTTGTTGACAAGAGGTACTCGGGAGAACACCAAGCCCTCTGAAAGCATCCATGGAGGATGGCTGATCGTGCAATTGGGTGAATCACCGCAAGAGAAGGAGCTGAAGAAGGTAATGTGCTACGCAGCTCTGTGGTGGCCTGAAGGCTTTAGCATCTCCTAGATTTTTGAGGTCCTGCTGTTTGGCAGGAAGGGAGCAAAGGGGTGACATGTTAGCAATCGACTTTCTGCACATGAATAGCTTCCTCCTACAGAGGTTTGTTCTGAGTAAGCCCAGGACAATAATAACTTGTCTCCTCCTGACCATGTACCTGGCTTTGCAAAGGTCTCTGGAGAGTTTGTTCTCTGCCTTCCTGCTCTCTCTGCTGCCAGTAACTCATCTCCAGTCAGCTGATGGGGAAGAGCCTTTATAAATGAAATTTCAGTATGCTCTGACTCTGTAGGTTTTCCACATAAGTTGGGGCTAAATATTGATTGTATAAGTTGACCCAAACATTTCAAAGATAGGAAAAACAAACACTGAGGTGGAATAAACTAATAAACTTTCCTGGCTGCTCATGGACTTAGAAACAAATGAGCTGCAGATTTGGAAGTCTCTTTTCCATTAATAGCTTTGTACACCAGCAGGGCTGAGAAAAAGGGTGTCTGCACAAGTGTACATTGCTAACATGGGGCCCACCGGTGGTCCATATAGCTATTTCATGAAATATCCTAACCTCTTCTTCCCCATTAGAGTTTTTATATTTAAAAATGGGAAGATGATGCTACTATAACAAGCAGGGTTGTGGTTAAAAAAAAAACAAACCATAATACTCTTTCCTCTAAGACGACCAGGAATACAATGCAATGTAGGACAAAACCAGGAATAATAGATAGTCTGTAAAAATGAACACCCTGCAAGCTGTGGAGAACACTGCTGGGCAAGAGGCAGCAGGACACTGAGCTGGGATCCAAATGTCATCACTGGAGCTAATCTGATACCACTTGGCAGCACAGGGTGTTTCTGCAGGACAGTGAGCACAATGTGCTGGGTCAAAATATGTTTGCAGGGTCACAGACTTCAAGGCCAGGCTGACATCTTACATTGCTGGGGCAAAAGAGCTTGTCCTGTGAGTTCTCTACCCAGTCATAAACGGCAGGGTGTTAGGGGAAAGCCTGCAAAGCACTTGTACATGGTAAGCCTATTAGTTTTATTTTCATAACTACAGTCTCCCAAATATAAAAGCCAAACAAGCACATCACAGGCCTGGCAACATGAGCCACAATCTTGGAATGTGACTGCATGGTAATATCAAGGGCAAGTTTCTAAACACTCCCCACCCTTCCCTGAGAAATGCAAAGACACGGGTTATTAAATAATCTCTTCATTTTAGTAATTTAGTTGCTGTTTGTACAGTGCTTTGAACGTGCACGGTGCCACAGCACAGAAATGCTAAGTACTGTGTTATTTAGCTGCAAAGCCTGTGATAATCCCTCATTATGAAATAATAATTAATCATCATCATTTTATTCAAGAGCTCCTCACCCCCACCCAAGCCCTACAGGCACTGACCAAACTCTCTCCCGGAGCACGCCTGGACAGGACAGGTTGGCTATGGATGCAAAGTTCAGGTGTGAACTTCCCCAAAGTTCAGGGCTGTGCCTACCTGCGCGTCTCACCCAGCCCGGCGGAGGGACAACACTTCCTAATCTCCAGCGGAGGATCAAAGCTGCAGATCCTCCCAGCCCAACCATTCCCATCATCCTTACTAGTCCAGAGAGGGAAATTTAGACATTCAAAGGGTAATTGAGGACTTCAAGCGGTTGCATCTAAAGGATCTCTCTCTTTCCATGAAGGACAGAGTTCCTGACTCAGCCATGTCTGCTGTATGGTTAAAGATGTGGCAAATCTTCTGGGCCTACCTTCCTGAGGGCAAGGACTGTTCTGCTCTCAGTGATTGCCCGGAGCAAGGTGAAGGGCACTGGGAGACTGCTTGTTTTCAGAGCTATCTTTATTAAAAGCAATTTGACATTTAGAATATCACAAAATAGCACAAAAATATAGGTCATGTCTCCTGCAGGCAGAAGAGACAACAGAGCCTGAACATGTGAGAAGCCAGAGGGGACCTGCTACAGCAACGCTGGGACATTGAACTGGTCCCCAGCTGCTTCCACCAGCCATAAAGCCCCAGTGCACTCCCAGCCAGGGTGAACACCCATGAAATGACGAGTCAATAGACAGGGCTTAGTCATCAAAGAGAAAGATGCAGGTCCCTCCTCCTGCTTGGGACCCGGAGCTCTCCCCAGTCAATGCTCAAGATGAGTGCAAGATCTCTAAAAAAATAAAAGACTCATGATTCTTGCCAGACTTGGGGATGTCCTATCTCCTGTGGGAGCTGCTCTGCTTTGTGCAATATATTGTTTCAGATCAGATGCAGATGTTCATGCATCAGCTGAATGGAGTTGTGCATGCCTACAAGTGTTTGAAGATTTGGGTCTAAGTGTCCTAAATTATCTTTAGCTTGCACAACATAGCCCCCCACAGCACTACAGACATCCTTACATTACAGCAGGTCTTCCACCAACCCTGGTCACCCTGGAAAACCAGCGCTCAGCTGTCTCCCAAAACTTTACCAAAGAGATGTCTGCAGCTGCTCCTATCTACTTTAAAGCTTCAGTAAAACTAAAGTGAAAAATATTGTGAGGTGGCTCATATTCCATCATGCTGGCTGGGGAAAATAAAGAGTTAATCTCCTAGATACCAAAACACAGACAAGCTTTGGGTGGGCAAAGTTACTTCTGAATGCCAAACAAACATGAACAAAGTTTTCTGTACATCCTCACAAATAAGCAGCACTCACCAAAGCTGCTAGTTTAGTAATTTGTCATTAAATCAACATGGTTAAAGGAATGGCTGTGGTTGGGGATGGCTCATTTAGACACAACACTACTGGTAGTCCTTTGGCATGAGAAGAGCATGGGAGCATCCAAAACCTTGGCTGGTTCCAGGGTGCAGTACCCTGGAGGTGGAGCTCCACCGATTCTGGCTCTTCACCTGTGACAGCTACACAAAGTTTCTCTGTGCCACTGCTAGGGTTCAGCTATGTTTTAAGAATTAGTTTTCTTAGTTAAGTTTTTCTTTTGTAACTGTGCTTCCAACTTTATAATCAAGTGTCTGAACTCTTTTTGATGCAAGTTATATATATTCTGATTTTAGGCCAGCTCATTATTTAAGGTGGAACTACTCCCCTTTCCTGGAGGTAGCAAACCTAAATAAATCAGAACTGCTGACATGTTCCTTTAAGCTCCTGCAGCTGAGCTAGGAATGGCGTGAACACTGGTATCAGGCAGCGCCAGGTAAATGGAGACTTGCACCCCTTACCAGATGTCACACAGCACTTTCTGGCATGGAGCAGACAACAGTAGGGCAACAGACTCTTCTAGCAACGTACCCCTTATCAGCACCTCTATTTCTAGGAAGCATTACAGTGGGTTCTTGATGATATTGTGAATGAAAATAATGCTAACAGAAATGTGTGCAGGATGCATTAAACAGCCTGAAACCACTTCAAAAACAGAATACAAAAAAAAAAAAAATTGAAGAGGGAGGGATTTGGGGTGTTTTTGGAAGTATCCTAGTCAGATGTATTCTTGTGCTTTTGGTTCAACAAACTTTTCACTATTCTTTTTCAATAGTCTGGAAGAAAATATAATACCAGCAATGGAAAAAAATCCAGAAAACACTGACAGCAAATTGGATTAGCTTTTCACTCTTGCAGGAGAAGGCATCACAAAATCCAGGATATTTAAGCTACAAGTAGATCAAGTAATATGATAATTAAGACATTCTTTTCTAATTGTGAGTGGTATTCACAACTGGAACAGAGGTGGCTTCTCCATCTCCCACGCTGTTAAAATGTAGAAGTGGAGATCTTTCTGCACTAGAGAAGGGGAGCTGTGACATGTCCATACACTGTTGGATATCCTGACAGAGCTGAAGACCATTGGTCTGCAGTTAGAAAGCAGGTAACTTCTGCTCCTAAAATCTCTCTAAATTACACCAGGGTTAAAGCTTGTTCAGAGTTACACTGGATTTAATCCAGAGCAAATTCATGAACCTGTTCTCAGTTTATATGCTCTTGGTTTGCACCAGAATAAGGAAGAATCTACTTTTGAGCCCTCATCTTTAGATTTTTACTTTCTCATAGGAAAAGAGACAGTACCAAAAACAGTCATGTAGTGTTCTTTTCAGGGAGCTGATGACTATTAGTAAGATACTTTCCAGGTTATCTCTGCTATGCATCCAGCTCATAAACTGGAACTCTCTTTTTCCCTTTGCTCTTGAGCAGGTTTCCATCCAAATCGGGTTGTTTGCCTCTTGGTCATAGATATTTCTGCAAAGAACAACTTTCAGACAGGCTGACACTTCCAAAGTGCTGGGAGGGACAACTCTGACCGTGATGTTCTGTAGCCGTGACACAGTATCAGATACTGACCCAGAGGGAAGGTTTTTCTGCTGAAAAAAGGAGTTAGATCTTTTAACTTATGTCACAACTTCTTAACAGTAAAAGATGAAGAAGTGGGATATAGAGGGACACTAGGGAAGAGTAGCTTCACTCCAGAGCTTTCCTGCAGCCAAGACTGCCAGTGAGTTCACCAAGGAAACACAAACAGCAGTTTCCAAAGCACACAGCCCTGTTTTCATCCTACAAAGGCAGCAAAACTGGCTCCAGCTGGGAAGACAGGAGGAAAATGATGAGGACTTGGACGGTATTCCTGACTGAGCAGTTGTGTGATCCCAGACAAGTCATGACAAACATCTCAGCCTCAGTTTACCCATCTCTGAAAAAGGTGTGGTGGTAGTTTGGCACGTCTATTAAGACAGATTTGCAATAGTCAGATTTGCAATAATATTAAAAATATGATCAGAGAGAGCTGAGATACTCCCTCCCTTCCCCTTAAACCAGCCGGGTCTGACAATCCAAAAGGCAAGAGACAAGATGGCACAAACCAACTGCAGAAGCTGAACCAAGACTCACCCACGTGCCAATGGAATCACAACATTTTAAGGAAGAAGTGGAGCACAATTTTTATTTTTTGAGAGATTAGTGGTACTTAAAAGTGTTTTAGAGATTTCCCTCTTTGTTACATCATTTTATTTTGAAAGCTTATGGTCATGTTATGCCGAGATCAGTAATGAACTTCAGTGCTTCATATGGCATAACAAAATACTAATCATAGCATTTTGCCCTTGCATACCCACTGAGTGAACAGCCGCTCTCCAAAGCTCTCTGCTGATTACACCATTTCATTGGCATCTACCCTTTTTAAAAACACTTGAGAAAATAAAATAAAAATTGTGTTATAAGCTTCTTCCCATCAGAAACCACAGGGATCTTAAGCTGCAGAAAGGAAAAAAAGCCTTCACTAGTACCCAACAGCAAGTTGCATTCTTTGCCGAATGGGAGGTCAAGAGGTGACCTTGCCCCTGCCTGACTTCCTGATCCTCCCCGGCTGCCAGCACCGTGCCTGGGAGCCCTGGGCTGCTCCGGGTTTCCTCGCAGTGCAACTGCTCAGTGCAGCCGGCACCAAAATGGCCCGACAAGGCTGGAGGGAAAAGGAAGCTGCTCCTATTCCCACAGCCTGTTGTTTGTTTTTAATGGTAAATGGCAACTCCATCACTGCATCCCACAGGTCCTGGGAGGAGAGAGGAGGGCTGTGCAGGGACTGCAGGCTGCGAGCTGCGCAGGTGCCACCACAGCTGCTGCTCTGCAGGGGTTCAGACAGCGCTGCAATGGGTGGCGGTGCCTGGGAGGGATGGGATGTCAGCCCTCTGGTCTTAGCCCAAGAGTGTTTTGCTTGGTACCTGATTTTTAAATTTATTTTCCTTGGCTTTCTAGCCTCTTAAAAAAGAGATGGCAGATAGTGCCATGTACATCAGGGCTGATTTCTGGTTTATTAAATAATTGAGTATCACTGGAGATTCTTGGATAAAAGGTGTAAAGTACCATAATTACAAAAAGAAAAAAATTTAGTAAGTCATTAAAGATAGAATGTACCAATGAATCTAGATGAAGAATTTGAAAACTGGAGGACTCATCAAACCATGTGTCTTTGTAGAAATAATCTGAGTAGGAAAACCATTGAAAAAGCCACAGAAAAGTCCAATTTAATGCCTAGTTCAGCAAAGCATGCTTACCCAATTAAGAAGCCTAAATGCTTGTATAAAAAAGCTAAGCATATACTTAAACAATCTTCTGACTCACGAATTACATCTCACTCATAGGAAAAAAGTATTATCAGTTACATTTCACCACAGTGCTGGAGCACCCTCACTCATAGGATTGTAGCCATCCTGGATGTTTATTTGGGCCTGTACTGGGAACCGTTGCCAGTTGGAATAAGGCAAGGTCTTTAGGAAAAGAAGCTCTGTGTAAGAAGGTACAGTACCAAAGAACTGGGAACCGTTGCCAGTTGGGATAAGGCAAGGTCTTTAGGAAAAGGAGCTCTGTGTAAGAAGGTACAGTACCAAAGCAAATAATTCGTATGATACAAAAATCCAAGCTCAGTCTTCTAGTTGCAAGCACACCACAGAGTGGAGGCAGCAGCTGACCAATGCACTGCCACTGTTTGCGTTATGGTGGCCACCCTCGTGGAAATCTCAGTCCTTCAAGCAAGAGAGTTGTAGCAACATAGGAAGAGTCAAACTCCATCACAAATGTTTTTCTCTGAGCAACCAGGAGCACAGACAATTCCTTTTGCTTCTGAGGAAATGTCTGTGAGGGCACGCAAGGGAGACATGCAGGAAGCTCAGCACCAGATCCAACTTGTCTTTCTCATGTTAATCACTTGTCTGTCACAACACAACAGGTAATTCTCATTGTACAAGCAGGCACTTGGAAGACAAAGGCAGCCAGCCCTATGTGAGGCTTAAGATGACTGGCAAGTGTAGAAAATCATCCTACCTGAGACAACTAAGTGCTAGTCTGTGAGATAGCTTGGGGTTCCCCTTTTGAGAACCTGGCCTTTAGAAGCATTGCAGATATGCAGTGCTTCTTTTGCACGAACAAATACATTTTGCTAAATAAACCTGTGCTGGCTTGGCTGTATCATTAATTCTTCTGTTTGAAATTCTTTTGAGTTTGAAAATCTTTAATACTCTTTGGCTTTAAGGGAGCTGGTTTTTTTGCATAGCGCTGTAGTAATACTGCTGTCTCACCTGACACACAGCTTCTGGTGAGAACAAATACGTTCTTCCCAGGTAACTTGTGAAAATTAGACTTTAGAGGGGTTTTGCAGCAGAGGTTTCTAGCACAGGGACCAGTATGGAGGGTTGAAAATCCTCAGATTTTCCCAAATCACCACTTGCTTCTGGAAGAAAGGTGGAAATTGTGAACACCATAACTAACACTCCTAGCTTCTTGCAAAGCTGCCTGCCCCTGCTCTTCTCTGCAAAGCTTCATTTGCCCTGAGTCTGCCAAAGCTTTTGCTGGTGCCACACAGTAACAAGACATGCATAGGTGCACTGGCAAGAGAAGCCTATTTCATGGCCACATCCACATTGGCACCAACTGGCGTTAGGTTATATCCACATCGCACGGCAAAATTACTATACACTCACTCATGGCTACTGCTGTTTAATTTTGCTCTATATAGCTATTGTACCCATAGGATTTAAATTGTCAAGCAGAGAGTCTGCTCTTTATTTTCTTTGCTCTTGTTCTGTGTCTGCTTTACATACTGATGGAGGATTACCTTGGTCTTACCTGCTTGTCAGGCAGCTATTCCACTAAGTACTAACTGTATTGTTCTAAATCTCTGACATTTCTTAACTACAATTCAATTTACTTTTTTTTTTTTTTGTCACAAGAACCACACATCTGATTGTGCTGGGCTCATTCTCTCTGGTTTTCCTTCTCTTTTCAAAATGAAAAGCTTGCAGAAAAGCTTTAACTGAGCTAATGGAAGGGGAGATTGTTGTTTTTAAGGCAGATGTGTGTCTAGAAGCATTTTGGCACAGTAAAAGGAAAAAAAAATCCAGCCAAAGCAAAGGCTTCAAAGAAAGTCAGTCTCTTCTGTCTTAATTCTGCGTGCTATACAGCAGTTGGTATTTCGTAACGGCACGGAACACAACCACCACATATAATCAATCCCTGGGTGTCCCAGCTCTTGGTGAATGTGGATGGGAAGAGACCCAAAGAGCACTCCAGACATTTCTGGCTCATGTGCCGTGATCCTCAAGGAAAGGTTTGTTAATGGGGAATGAGGAAATCTGGGGCCAACTTCTTAGCCAGGGTTGAAGCAGCAGTAGGTGGGCTGAGAAGCAGCAGGGGACGTGGAGAGGAAAGGTGCCTGACCAGGGCTCAGTGACGTTAAGGGCCTGGAGAGTGACACCCATCCAGCCTGCTCCTGCTCTGCTTCCACTGCTGGCTTAGGGTTCCTGCGCTACAGTACTCAGCTCAGGGGGAAGGCAAAAAAGTGGTGTGGAGGCAACTGCCAGGGCAAAGGGGAGACGAATATTTCATTTGTTCCAGGGCCTGAAATAGCTCTTAGCAGCCCTGAGTGCGAGAGTCACGTTGCGGGAGGGGGGAGGCGGGTGCCAATTTGTCAGCAAAGCTGCTTCACAGTTACGCCAAAGATTTATGGATGTCTGGATGATTGCTGGAAGGACCTTGCTGAAATACTGCTCAGGGTAGGTAAGCCTCATGCTCTGGAAGGATAACAGAGCTCAGACACCTTCACTCGCTTAGTCTGGCCTGGCCGGAGAGCACTGCTATCCTTTCAAGGGACAGCTTTCAAGGCGGCAGCTAAGGCCCTGGAGCTGAAAGCTGCCCTGGGGAGTCACTTCTCCCTGGATGTTTAGCTGCAATTGGCCATTAAGTGCCTTTTAAAATGTCAGCCAGGGGGTTAAGGGACCGACCCCAGTCTGATAACAGACCCAAGGCAGAGCAAAGACAAGAATCTGACTTGTGGACTTTACAGACACAACACACTGGGCTCACACAGGGACACAGCTGTGAGAGGATATTGTCCACATTTCTGATTCACACTGGTGTTTTAATACAAAACATAATGTTTGTTTAATCTGTTTTGATTGTGATCTAATGGAAGGAACAAAGCACCAACCCGCCGGATAGAAGTCCTGGATTTTGGCCCTGAACCCATTCTTTCCAAATCAGAAAGACAAAAATGAAATTAACAAACCACTGCAGTGTTACCTGATCCCCTTATAAATCCTGACAGCTACCAGTGCCCCAGCCCAAACATCACAGGCACTCGCTTGTCCCTTCTGACCCACCCAGCATACCCAGCTCCTCACTGTCCCAGTTGGAGCCCAGCCCTTACAGCCTACCTGGGTACAAGACTATAAGAGTTTAGTTGTGCTCCTGCTCAGGCTGGAACCAGCTCAGATTATACAAACAGCTCTGAAGTCTGCATGCGTGAGATGTGTTATCACCCAGGGGGACACCGTACACGCTCACTTTAACTCTGCAAAACTCAGAACAACTCTGCTGTGCTGCAGATGAAGTTCACTGAGTGCATTTAATAAGCTTTGCTAAAACTAGATCGGTTTGAAGACATTTTAAACTGTTTAAACTGGCCCATGTGACATGGTTATGCCTTCAGGTGGAGATGAGGTGGAGACGAGACCTTAAATGATTGTTTTGCTTCTTGACACTGAGCCCCCCAGGAGGGAAGGGACAAGTTCCCAAGCTGTGATGGCCAAACTCCTCCAGGAAACTAGAAATCACTGATGTGAAAACGCTTTACGCACTACTCAGGGCCAGAGGACTGTGCTGAACACTCAGGTTCATCAGCACTCCAGGCCTAGATACACTGTCCAGGGCCCCTGCGGCAGAGGACAGGCAGGAGGCTGATCCCCCAGAGAAGTGCTTTGCTCCCCTGGCCAGGAAGCTCCCTTCAGAGAGCAGGGCCATGCAGGGGAAGAACCTGACACTGGGACGCATGGTGGCACCACTGTTTTTCAGCAACTGTGTGGTCCTCTGGGAAACCACTTGGCTCTGATGCCAGGCTTTTGGGATGCCAGGAAAGTCAGTACCAGGCAGTCCATGAGCACGACACAGTCAAGAACCTGAACTGCAGCAGCTCTGATGTGCAGAAGCAGGCACATGCCACGGGCTGATTCTATGACATTCTCAAGTTCAATGTAGGAGCTGGTTTGTGCGAGGTTTATCGACATATATAGCTTCCTCAGTTAATGGAAAGTGAGCAACAAGACTGTGAAGGGAGCCTGAAGAGTTTTTAATGACAGGAGAAGTAAGCCTATGCAAAGGACAGGCGAAGGCTTCCTGGCTTGATAAACCCTGGTTGGCACCATAACACAACCTTGTGGTGTGGTTAACCATTTCCTCTGAGGTCTCTGCCACCAGACTCTGTTGTTATAATCCCAGCAACAGCCACACAGGGTTTAGATGGCACTTTGCAGTCACAGAGACACAAAGCTCTGCTGTCTGAGGGATCATGACGTCACTGAAAGAGCTTTTGGGAGGTGTTGTGTTAGTCCATTCTGTCACTGTATCTCTACAGTGCCAGCAGACTTGTAGCAAACCTGTCTAACCCTGCTCATTCTGCATTGCTTCTTACACTCAGAGAGCAGGGAATAGCCAACTCAAGCCAACAAAGATGTAAAAAATCATGCTCTGTGGGGAAAACTACACAATAAAAATTAAACCTCATCTGTGAGTCAGGTCCCTGAATCCCTTTGTCTTTAGTAATGTGTCTTTATACATGAGAAAGCACTAAGCATGAAACAGAGTAACCTGTAAGCTAAGGCTTTACTGTTCAGTTTAGTTCTAAGAAAATATTTATTGCATATTAACAAAAGACAAATTGATTGTTAAAAACTTATTTCCAGGTTTAGTGGCCAGGTTACAGATGCAGATATATTAGAGTTATAAATGATTCCCATAATCATCTAAATATTTTATTCTAAACACTGTTTAAATAGTCTAATTGAGTGTATTTAATTTTCTTGTTATTAAATACAAATCAGAGGCATATCTGTGAATCTCAATACCCATGGTTCCCTAATGCTCCGGTTGGAGCAGTACCACCTCTGTGTGGGGGAGGGTGTAGATGACTCTTTGCATGGGAGGAGACTAACGCCAGGCAGCTGAAGAGGCATAAACCAGCCAGGCAGTCAGGCCATGTGTGGAAAAAAGTATTGCATTACTGGCATTAAATGGTTCATGGAAGAAATAAGCACCTGAAATTACTTGCTCAGATACTACAACAGAAAGTATACCACGCTCTGGTCACCACTGTTAGGGGAACCTTCTCCAGACTTTCACCAGTATCTCCATTTGTTGCATGTCAGCTGTATTCCCCTTGCCCTTTGCTGGATGTGCTCCTGCTGGCTCCTCACAGGACTGACCCCTCTAGCTCTCCTCCCATGGCAGGAGCTTTGCTTTAGCAGCAGGATGACGCAAAATTCCACCACCTCTGCAAGCTGTGGCACTCCCAGGATTTGGGCTCTTCAGCGATCCCCCATCCTTAGAAAACTATTCATTTCACGTTACCCCTTTTGTCAGAGAACCTTGGAGCATTTACAAACAACAACTATCCTCTGGGAAGAAGTAGGTGGAAATGTTTCATGGGTAGCTAAACTATAGAGGAAACCCAAGGCTGGGAATAGCCAGGCCCTTCCATGTCCTGAGATTCACCAGTCACACAGGGAGCTTATGAAAAGACAGACAGCAAAAGTGCCACAGACCAGTCATTTGGGCACTTTGTGGAGGTTCCAATTCAAGGTGGCATTCACACTTCAGGCTGGATTTTGCAGTCACAGTTTGAGCCATGCAGGATTAAGTGAGCTGAAATCAGCCGGCAGAAAGGCAGGAAACACTGCCTGGGTGCAGGGCATCCGTCCACTTCAGGGAGAGGGGCACAGGCAGGGCCTCTTTCAGGAATATTTCAGGAATTAAAAGCAGATGCAAATATTTTAATGACATCACTTTAGAAGAGTTTTTAAACCTCCTGCTTCCTACTGTAACACGACAGACTTCTAAAACACTGAAACTCTTTCCTGAGCTCCATCGCTGCCGTTAAAAGAGGTAAGAGGCGATGGGCTGTGTCCTTGGACACGTCTCAGCGCATCACTAGAGTGAAGGTGAAATGCAGCAGGAAAAGCACTCCAGCAGTCTCTGCTCTGGGATACCTTGTTCTAACTCACACCTCAGGATTTTCCCCTTCCGTGCACTGGAAACTAATCTGGGAGAGTATATCTTTCCCCTGACAGCACCTTTCTCTTCAACACCACCTGGTGCTGAAGGAGAGGGTCAAAGCACGCTCATCCAGCAAAACGAAATGACACAAACAGCATCCCACCCCCTGCTGAAACCCCAAAATCATTATCTTTTAGGAACAGCCGACCCTCAGGCTGCAAAGAGGAGGGGGTGAGGGACCAACAACCCTGCACAGCTCCCACTGCAAATTTACTGGCCTCCTGTCTCGTTTTACCAGAACGAGGTTGGGGGAGAGAAATACCACACATAAATTCGCACCATCAGTCATACAGGGAGAGAGAAAAAAAAACGCAGTCGTCTCCAAGATTTATGAACCCCCCTGAGCTACAGCACAGAAAAAACAAAGACACACACACATACACACAAGGAGCGAAGGGAAACATGATCCCACTTGCAGCTTTATTCCTTTATCATGTTCCCTGACAGCGACCTGGACCTGCGCTGTGCAAAGAGGAAGCACACAGAGGTGTGGCTGTGAACAGTAGAGCAACAGCCCCCGATTAGTAATGTGCATGTTACACTTGCTTGGCACTTCTCCTTCTGGACAATCTCAAAACACCACAGAAATCCTCCAGTCCCCCTCTGACCTCACTTAAACTGAATAAACTGAGTCCTGCCATCCCAGTCAACAGTTGCTGCAAACTCACCTGGCATATGCTGGGACCGAGATGCATCCCATCATTGCTTACACCTTCCCTATTCCCTGGGACGTGCCCATATGGACACGTGCTGTCTGCACGTCTTATTTCACTTGCAGTTCTTCTGGAATTTTTAGAAAAGCTGTTTGTTAACAAAGAAGAGATCTGTGGACCCAGATCCTCAAATATGTCTTCCTATTTTGGACAACTTGGTACCTGTAGAAATTAGATCCCTTTAAACATTCTCAGCTTGGGCATTCAAAAATGGAGGCGCTAAACAACATCATATTTTACAAAAAACCTTGGTTGTGGAATCTACGCTCTCTCACAGAGACAGTAAATGGTACATCAGCAAATGATACACTTAAAACAATCTAAATCAAGTGAACATGACAAGACCTTATCATCAATGATCAATCACACTGCTTGTTGCTACATTCCACCCAGCTCCTCACAATATTATATCATCCACGTAGGCTGCACAGTGACAGGAACATTCCCCTCTTACATGTGTGTACAACACCTAACGCACACCTCCAGCCCCAGTCCTGGGCTCTGACCACTGGGGAATGCTGCCTCTGCTCAGCTGCTTGGAGGAGTTAAGGAAAGGAACCTCTTCATGCAAATGAATAAACTCAATTATGATTTCCACGGCCTGATCATTATTCCTGAAGCCTCCAAAGCCTTAGTGAACACCATGTCCCTGAAGTTAGGGATACTTTGTCTTCAGCAAAAGACAAAGGAAAGAAGAATGGCCAAACACCCCAAAAGGTCTGTAGCACAACTTGGAAACTGCAGAACCTGGATCTCCTGGGTATCTCCTTAGATACTTTTGAACAGCTCTCCCCCTCTCAGACCACTTGGTCCTTGAGGGATTAGTTGAGTATGTTCCAGTTCAGATATGTTTTCTGAAGTCACTCAGTGACTTTTACTCTAGTAGTTCTGCTACAGCCCACGATAATTCATAGTGTCTGCAGACACCAATGCTCAGTCCTTCAGAACACCTGTAGGAGGGGAATGGCAGGCGCAGGTGAAGGCAGCACCTGGGCCAGCAGAAGACCTGGGACCCTCTGCCCCCGGCTGACAGCATTATGGTAAGAAGTCACTCGGTGCTAAGTTTTTAAAAATAACATAACTTGCAAGCGTGAGCTGTCTTTGCACAAGTCACTGATGGATTTTGGACTCTAAGACCCAATGACTTTCCCTGAAGTCCTGGCTCCTAAAAGCCATATGGGGGCAGAATGGGTGCAGACCAGCCCCAGGAGCGTGAAGCCACAAACAACCCGATTGCATTTGGAGGCAGGAACTGGAGTTCCAGCAGACGTGGAATTGGTCCTTAATGACCAATGCTAAAGCCCAGCAATTAAAATTATATTTTTTTTCTATACTGCCAATATGTTAAATTTATGTTCCATCTGAATGATATAAAACCTGTGGTGCATGAGGTGTTTTGTATTCATTGCTGCACAGGTGAGGCTAAGGGGCAAGAGGCCATGTTTTGACAGAGCCAGAGAAGTGTAGCTCAGCTGCCTTTGAGAAGTGAATCTACGTGCAGGAGGTGTGCACCAGCCCATGAGATGCTTTTGCTTGCTCTGTAACACATGCTGCCTCAAACAGGATTTCTTCAGGGGGATGAGGCAGCCTGGAGGAGGAATAACGCAGAGCCCCAGTAGCTGTGGGATGATGTATTTGTGCCTTACCATCACACCTGTTGTTATGGAGCTCAAATATGCTTTGGAAAAAAAAGTCCAAACCTCACTCCAATTAGATCTCATGCAATCCAAATCCTCCACTCTCCTACCTCCCAGAGCTTTTGTGCTGCACTTTCAGTGCAATTACATGCTAAATATCTGTCTGTCAATATGCTGGATCCCCTCAATTTGTATGACACGCTTTAACGCAGGCCTAGCCAAGCCTAATGGAATGACAGCTATGCCCTCCAACCGTAGACGGAGCGCTGCTGGGAGAGTTTGCCCAGCTCTGCGAGGTGCAGGGGAGGGGGAAGACAGAGGAAAAACAAATGCCACCAATTAGCTACCACAGTCAGACCCCTGGCTCAAATAAAGTATGTTGCCTTCTTCCAGGCTGCTGGCTCGTGCTGAAAAATCAGAGAGGGAATGCCATGCTGTGCGTCACCTTGCCCCAGACAGACACCCAGCTACTGTCTCAGGTGGTTTGCCAGCAGGCGTGAGCCTCAGTAGTTGAACGTTAATGGGCAATGCTGGTTTACAGCAGTTGAGGATTAGCTCCCTCAGTCTTTGCACTGATTCTTTATCACGGGTGTTTTAGTCATGCACACCAGGGGAGAGTCAAACTGGAAAAAAAATTCTGGTTTTGAAAGAAATCCTTAAACCCCCAGACTAATCTTCCATAATATCAATGAATCTCTCCAAGCTTGTTTTTGTCTCTGTGTCCAAAACAGCTGGGAAGGTCCTTAGAAATTACCAAATCCATCATTCTCTGGTAGGAAACAAGAAAAAAGGTCCAGAGAAAACTGCTTAACAACCAGAGAGAATTCTATTTGTTCAAAACCTGGTACAAGAGAAGGGGGAAGATAAAATGTATCCCAACTGCACGTTGTCAGGAGGAGAACAAAAACCGACTACAGGGACACGGCACTAAAAGTAATGATTTTTCAGCCAGCAGCTAGACAGCCGTCTAATCCCATATGAATAGAGACATCACTTGAATAGCACCCGTCAATGTGACTGCTGATGCCGATTCCAGCTGGACAGGTCTCATACAGCCCAATAAACATACCTCAATCCTATGCTTCAGTTAAGCCTTTTTTTTTTTCTTTTTAACTGCTTTTTTTACTCTACCCTTATTGTCTCTACCGTAACCTAAGATTTTTTTTTAAAGTTATAATAAAAAAGTTAAATGAAATTCATATAGTGTTAACCCTGGCATTTCAGAGGACTGCACTGGCATTTGGTTACAAAGGTGCTTGCAGCAGAGCTGAGAGACTGTTCCTTTATGTGACGTTTCACAACTTCCATGGTGCAACATCTCTTTTTTACAGATAGGGATTGTTGCCCTCAGAAGTGTTTAATAAACACCTCCATGTATCAAATACCAGTTCCTTTGCCTGGAATAAGAGCTCTGGACAGAGGTGCACCTAGTTGGAATTTCCCACTCAGTAGGGAAAGTTTATTTGTTTTAAAACAGTGCAAGAATTTCCTAACTTACATTTATGGAAGAGAAGACAATAAATCAAATGAATACAAGCCAATTCCTGCCTCCTGGTAGGAGCTGTCAGCTGGAGATCCCAGCCTTCCTCCTAATTCTCCTTTCCTTCCAGGATCCATCGGACCTCCGTGAACCAAAGGCTATTGAATGGCTGCAGCCTAGATACATTACAGATACAAGAGCTCTGAGGTTCCTGCCCTGCAATGGCTCTACAAGCAAGACAAATACTGTGTGTTGGTGGTGCTAGAGCAAGACCACCAGGGTGTCCAGAGCACCGTTCTGCATTTTAAGCACATCTGCTGAAATATAGAAAACACCTTTGCTCTTTATGAGTTCAAACACACTCTAGACTAAATGACTCAGAATTAATACCTGAAGTAATGTCAGCAGACAGTAAAAGTTGGTACAAAACAGCTCAGTCCAGACTTTCCAAATGCTCAGGAGCAAAACATCCCAAAATATTTTTAATCATGTCAAAGTCAGAAGTCCTTGATGAGGTCTTTGTGGAGAGATTTTTGTTTTAAAATCAGTTTTATGGTTTTTTTCTCCAGGCCTGAATAATGATGCAAATCTGATGAGAATTAAGACAGCAGAGGAGCCTACCAAATCCTTTGGTTACACAGCAACAGAGAGGGGGTCTCCAGAGAAGGAAACTTCATCCGGCTGCTTTGCTGACAGGAGAAGGCTCAGTGTGATAAAAGAGATCCTGCCACTTGCTCTGAGAAACCCCAGCAAAACTCTGTGCTGATACATCTCTGCTGACACCTGCTCCAGCTGGCCCTTCGCAATTTGACAGGGCTGGAGGGCTGACAGCTAAAGAAGAGGTGGGTCAGGTCCTGAGAACAAGCATAACATTTTGTGTGTCTGATGTGGCTCTTTGCTGTTGCAAAGGCTGAAAATTAAAAAACCCAAATATTGAAGCAACCATTCTCTCACACTGCCAAGGCAGAATATGCCCCTGATACATTTTCTAGCATATCACTAGAGCTAGTTTTTGCTTTCCCCATTTCCAGTCTCATGTACCTTGCTTTATTGAACGTGTCCTCCTTGAGAATTCCCCTCATGTACCTTCCTGTGTTGTGCTATGCAACGTATTCTCCTCTGGTGTTTCCCTCCTAGTGCAAGTTCATTTCTTAGTACAGTGTTGCTAGGCACTTTTTTCCTTTTAAACATTTTATCTTATAAATCAATCCTTTCAGCTCCCTATTCCTTATACTCCTTGAATCTGTAAACATGCAGGAGAGCACTGCATTGTTCATCCCTCTCTAGTCCTCTGGGGACTTGGCTGAAATCTTCACCCTGAGAACATAAAAATATTGACTGTCACTGGCCATAGTGCACAGCCAAAAAGCCTTGGAGGGTGCAGACCTGATGCAGCATTCCGGATGTGTAACACATCTTTCTCAATTTACGTGAAACATTCACTTGCAAATATTGACAACCCACAAACTGCTGATAATCTACATGCCACCCATTACAGAACACGTACACGTACCACAGCAACACAACATTAGCTAAGGTATCTCTTATTAAGTTTGAGAGTAAGGTTTTCTGTCACAAGGCCGGGTTTGCTGCTCTCTGTCTCCAGGGCTTTTCTGTGAATATTATTGTTTGAAGCTATGATGTATCTCAGTTATTGACTGGGAGGAGAACATTATAACATCCTAAACCTCATTGGAGGGCTAATTTCTCAATCACACGTACTGGCACCACTTTTCTTTCTGGAGTGAAGGAGTGTTTAGTCTATTTAGCCTTTGTAATTCATGAAACAATAAATAAACAGGCACTGACTGTGTTGTTCTTTCCTCCCCTTATAAATACATCACCCTGATATGTGTTATCTGCTGCAAACACCGGCCAATTTGCTCTTTTCTTTACAGATAAGATGAAGCATCTTTTTTCCATGAAGATGAATAACCGAGGCTGACCCCATTACCTGGAGCCAGGCTGCAGGTGCCTACCTGCTGCACATCTCCAGCCCGCTTCCCCCTGCAGCTGGGGTTAGTTAGCCTTTCTGCTTCTGCATGAACACAGCTTTATTCCCCAGCAGAGGTGTGATATTTGCCCATGTTATAACGCAGTATCACAAAGTGGTGCTATCATAGCAACAAAATGTATTGCCTTCATTTCATTCCCTTTTAGTCAATCAGTGTTTACAGTCCATCCTGTAATCACTGAACTTTATTTTCTTCTGGTAAAAAAGCAGTAAGAACAAAAATCAGGAAAAAAAAAAACTAGTTGAAAAACCACTCTGATGGTATTTCTTAAATGCTGTGCCAGATAGGAGACTTTCAACTAAGAGAAAAACTTGGAAAACTCCCATCTCTTTTGGCCAAATGACTGTGAGCAACTGTAAGTTCCATCCCACTGACACGAAAGGCAGTAAGAGGCAGTTCATAAATTACACTCTGCTGCTGCCATTACACAAGCTGCTGTTGGAATGAGTTACCAACTTGTAATTCTGTAGAGAGAACACCAAAGCCATGGGCAACATCAGCATGTCCTGAGCTCTCCAAATCTCCAAAGCTTTTGTCTCAGCTTTCTTCTGTCTTCCTCACCTTGTGCCAGGTCTTTTGCTTCAGACCGTGCTAACAACACACAAAATGTTTTCTTGAGTTATGACAGTACAATGCCATTCCTATTCGCACAGGTAAGCTATAATACATGTCCCCTTTTAAGGAAGCACAGCCCAGAGCAATACCAGCCACAGTCCAAAATCCAGAGCTCCACTTTGCACACAGCAGTGTGAGGTTTGTGAGCTACACATCATAAGACACATCAGTCCATATGATTGCAAGATGGGTTTTCACTTATTTTGCAAAGTGAATCAAAAAAGCCAGCAGAAGTTTTTAACATTTTAGTAAAGTTTGGCCAAATACAAAACTTTCTTTTTTTGAACATTTGGTCACCAGCCACTTGAATCTTCAGCCTGCTTTCATAGGCAAATATAGTTTATGCAAATGTTCACCAACTGATGCAATTATTTGACTTCAATGCAATTAAAAGATCTTCCAGTGCTTCCCTGTTGCCTGCCCTCATATGATGTGGCTCCGCATTTTTGCTTTATGGCTCTTCTACACACACCCTGGTCTTGTCTGGATCCCTCCCAAGGGATCCAGCTTCCACTGGAGTGTGGAGATCCCTTCTTCCACAGAAACAAGTGCCCATGCTCCTCCTGAATCCAGTAGGCCAAGGTTTCACAAGGTTTCTCCACCTTGGAGGCTACAGCCTTCTCTGCCCTGTGGTGTCACCCTCCTGTGTGTCCATACAGGTCTGCAAGGGAGGGATTTGATTTAGATGACTTTGGCAGAGTCCCGAATCCTGGCCCAGTGCACAGCATGATAAATAGGCCGTGCACTGAGAGGGTCTGTGGAGCCCGTAGAAGGAGAAACAAATCCTCTCCCCCCAGACAGTGCAACAGCTGCTGGGCTTATCCTTCAGTTACCACTGCTGAGGGTCCGGAACCCCCCACCTCCCTCCTGTGCCTGCTGTCCCTCCCCACAGGGAGGTGTTGTACTGCCCCACAGGAGCAGACAGCTGTAACCAAAACCAGCGACTCCCACCCCTTCACCCCAGACACCTCTCCATTCTGCAGTGCAGCGTATAAAGTTAAAACTCTGTGTAGCTTGCCACATCCTCCCCATCACAGCTACCCCTGCTTGCAGCTCTGCCAGGCAGAGGCCCTGGTTAACACGTTAAGCTTTCTTGCTGTCCCTGGCATTGCCATTTTGCACTCCTGGAGTCCCTGAGCTGACGGCAGTGGTGTTGGGGGAAGACATCATTAGCAAACATGGAACAGCCCCATAAACACAGACCAGCTCCTTGGGGTCCAGAGGGAGCTTGGGGAAACTGCAAATCCCAGAGGTGTATGAGGCACAGCCTGTCCGTCCTCCCTCTTTAGGTGGCATAGAGCTCTCCTACACTGAATTTTCTTCCCAAACGAGCAAGGGAGCTGGTGTCAAGTGAGGATTTCAGGGTCTGGCTTATCAAATTCCAGCAAAATGACCACCCTCGTAACCCAAAACAGCTGCTGTGTTTACAGTAAACATAAACGATAACTGGGTGGCCTTTAAAGGCACCATGTCCATTGCTGGTAATTGTGGACAAGTGGATACAGCAGTGATGATCCAGAGCATTCATTTAATGTTCAGACATAATTATGACCATTATCAAATTTCTGCCCCTTCAGCAAAAAGGGGGTATGGGGTCAATTGTCCAATACCACAGGCAGAAACAGCAAAGGAGGGGCTTCTTCTCCGAGTACCACCTGGTGCAGCAGACGCCTTCACTCCAACAGAGGCAGGTGATGATAGAAGGCCCCTTGGGCACACCAGCCAAATGGATTCAACACCAGGGCCTCCCACAGAGCTGTCCCAGCCTCTGTCCCTTGGGTCTGGGAGACAGGGTAGTTCAAACACCAAATACATGTCTTGGAATGTCACTTCTTGAGAGGGGAGAGAGCAGTGGCGGCATTACTAATTGCAAGGAGGTATCACTCATGTGTGTCGGGAAGCGTTACCCCCCACAGTGCCACCCCCATCCCAACCCACGCTGACTAGTTTGTGAAGGATGCTCTCCTCTCTTCTCCCAAATACTCCAGCTTTATGGCAGAGGGAAATACCTAGTTTGCAAAGGGTTATTCCAAACACCAGAGCTGATGAAAAGGTAACTACACAAGGCCTTTATGGTGGGAACGTGAAATGACCCATAGTGAGAATTATCAAACAAAATCCAACCAAGTATGTCAGTGAGAAAGGCTGGAGGGATGGGGGGATGAACTTTACTTTTTCAAAGTTGGTGACCTAATGCTAGGATCCATGTAGCACGTTTATTCCCTAGATAAAACCATACAACTATAGAGCATCTAAAAATTCTTCAGAAGCTGGCAGGAGCTACAAATGCACAGACTCTATCAAAATCACACTGTAGCTACATGTTTTTCTTACTCTTCAGGCTGGTATGAAAATATTGTCTACTCTTCACTTCAGTGAGGTGAAAAGCACCATCCACAGACAACTGGGCATCCCAAAGGCATTTCCTATTGTGCTCTCACAGGATTAGCTTTTTTTCCTATCCTTGGAGGGAGAGGACTGAAGATTGGAAAGAAAAGTGGAGCGAGACCTTAAAGTGTGTTGTCTGACTCGGAGCAACAGCCCTGTGCAGCTGCACAGCCACCCTGCACGGATACATGTTGCTGCTGAGCAGTTTCACCATGGCTGTGAGACCATGCAACACAATGCAGAGTTATGGGGTGGATTGTCACCCATTTCCTCATTTGCAGGAGTCCCTGGCACAGACTCACACTGAGAAGGGCTCCTTGATCCATCCGAGGGGATGCAGCTCCAATGGGTTGGAAGGGGCTGGAGAGACGGGGTTGCTGCTCTCTCGGGAGCTGGTCCCTGAGGTCAGGGCTGGGGCACCATGCAGGAGCAGTACCGGGAATGTGCTCAGAGCTCTCTGTTCAGAGGATAAACAGAGCTGAAATCTCTGGGGTTGTTAATCTGTCACCTTACCCTGCACTGAATTAATTTTTTAATGTGTTTTTAAAAGAAAAATAAATAAAAAGAAAAAATAGAAGAGATGATAAATGGGTCCCCTTCTATTCCCTTCATCAATGGGCAATACCACCCAGGTATCTAGCAGGGACAAAATGTAAAAAGGTTTCCCTGCCTTGCCAACTCCAAACTCCATTTGGATTGACAGAAGCCCTAAAACCCCGAATTTACCCTCCTCTTTCTGCAGCTACCGGGGTTGCAATGAAGTGGCCCTGCTGGGCCTTCGTGAGATTCTAGACTACTTGAGCAGCACTGTTCACGCAGAAGGCTGATTAAACACCATGCTAAGCTGTTCCAAAAAGATCCTGAATTTCCATTGTGCTACCTTGATTTTCCTACTAAGAAGCCAACAGAATGTGTCACAACCTGAATCTATCTAGCACAAAGTTTGCAGCTGTTAAAACAGCACACTATTTCCCAGAGGGTGCCTGTATGTGAGGTAGAACAGAGCATGTGAGGCTGCCTGCTGCACTGGGCAGTGCTTGGACCTGGGACCCATGAGACCCCAAGGTTGGCCAAACTCTGACCTGCCGTGTGACCTTGACCGCGTTACTTCACCTCTTTGTGCCTTTGCTCCCTTTGCACTACTTTATCTCCCTGTTTAGCTGTCAGCTCTTTGTGCTGGGTATGTCTGCCAGGGCCTAGTACAGCTGACATAGGCAGGGGCTGACACCTCTCATTGTAATATTAACATTTGCTAGCCAGTTTTTGCACAACTCTTCACAATGGAGCGAGGGATTGTCTTTCCACAGTAGACAGTGAAAGCTGGTAAGAGCAAGTACAGACCCTGCCATCACCCGTGAACACAGACTGCATGACACACAAATCCTGCCAATTGTTGTAATCATATCTCTAAGAATCACTGCTTCCACCCCAGGGAAGGCCTTCTCCTGGAGCCCAGTCCCTCTGCAGCCAGGTGCTATTGGCCTCTCAGATCAGAGCTGCTTTAGGAAGTGTATTACCACAGGGAAAATTTCCAGAGTTTCTCTCATTCTATTTCTCTTCCCAGAAATTGTAAGCAAAGTAAAACAAGGAATCGGCAGCACGTGTCAGGAGGGGAATACGCTTCAGAGACTGCTGGAGTGCGCGGAGTCCAGGTGACCAGTGGTCTTTGGAGCACAGGCAGTCTCAGCTGGACTGTCTACTCACTTCCTAACACAGCTGCCTTTAACCAGGCCGGAGCAAAAGATAAACACCACTTCAACCCCTGCGAAGAGTACCTCCATATGTGCGCCATCTCTCCAGCTAACACAGCCAAATGTTTACTTGAGGCTTGAGCCAATTACTGCTGAAGACACACCAACAAGAGCTGGTTAAAAAAAAGACATGCAAATGCGTACTGCAGCACAGGGTTCCTGTGACACCGTGAAGGCTGCTGCCCATGCCGTGCTCCTCTGAACACAGCTGTAGTTGTCTCTACCCAGTATTTACCTCCCTGAAGAGAGCAGTGACCAGCCAGCCAACAGCACCTGGCTGCTGTACAAAGCCCTGATCGAGCCACTTCCTCTCTGTTTTGTTGTGAAAGAGGAAGGGGGGCAGCTAATCATTTTCTCTCTCGAGCTGTATCACACAAGTTATCAATTGTTGAAAGTTGGGAACGGAGGCTTTGGGACAGAAGGGGGAGAAAGGACTGTGTGTTAACCTAAATGATAAGCTTTGCCCAACCACAGCTCAACCTGCCTCGCAGGTGGGGTGATGGGCGTATGGGGTTTGTTCTTTGCAGTTCACCTGCTGCTGGCTTTCAGCACTTTTTATTCAGTTATTTTGTTTATCTTAGAGGCCTATTGTCATCACCTCCGTGCCGCCAGGGCAGGCTTCAGGTGCGGAGCGGTCCACAGGGCACTCAAGGTACAGCCACCGCAGTGATCAACAGCCACTCCAGGGAGGGGCTCCCTGCTCCCCGCTGTTTATGAAAATTGCTTCCTCTGCTGATAGTGATAAAACCAGGCAAACAAACACTGCTCAAACACGGCTCAAGCTATTGAGCTTGTCTTTCTCCTCAGGACTTGAGTTGTGCGGAGCATTCAAAGCAGTATAAATAGACTTAATTTCCAGTAATGAAGCTGGAGTAGACATGAGCGGGTCTGAGTACCACTTGATGACAGGTCCTGTTGTGGGTTTATTGGATGAATGGAGGTGCTAAGCACAGCCATTTTTTTTCAAGCTGTAAATTTCAAAAAGACCGTTTCCCATCTTTTGCACTCCCATTTTCAGATGTAAAAATCCTGCCCAACTGAGTCAAACACATTTTAACAGGATTTTTGGACCACTGTCCCAATTCCATACACAACTCAGACACTCAATGCACAGGGGAACACATCCTGCCTAACTCCGTTTTGGACATTTTCTGCAGAATGGTGGGGCGCAGATGTGCCAGATTCTTATAGAAGTGCCCAGAAAGGTGAAAACAAAATGTACAAGGGACTGTTTACCACTCACTTGTGTCCTTAGGAAGGCTTTAATTAAAATACAAAGTATCATCTTTTAGTATGAAGAGGTCATCTGCTTCCCTGGTATTTACTCCCAGTGTAATGGGAGAGCACAGCCACAGCCCCCTCTTATTTATTCTGCTAGACAAAATAAGCCAAATTTTGTATATAAGACAAGCAGTACATTTTCCTGATTATTTTAGTTGAAAGGCTGAAGCAAGGCACCTTGAGGAGAGGCAGCCTGGGCATGAGCAATGTAGCCCTGGGTCTCCACTGTGGCCACCAGAGCCTCCTCAGGGAGCACAGCTGCATTGCAGGGTAGCATCCAGCAAGAATAACAGATAAACACGCACGCTTCACAAGCCACTGGGCACTATATTTCTTCTGATGAGAACCATCCATTATTCTTCCATCCTCCCCTCTGTGTCACATTAGTGAATGGTTTTACAAAGCAAGTCAGGGGACAGGTTTATTTACTCCCAGCTGTGCTGCACAGCACCCAGGTTCATTGGTATTGGTTACAAATGACCTCGGGTCTTCCATTATGGGCTAATGTCTGCAGCCCTCTGACCTCCGGAAGTGCTTAAGGAAGAGCTGCAGTAAATCAGAGCAGCACTTAGCTGTGGAGGAAGAAAGTCCCTCCTTATCGATCTGCCAGCGGGAGAGGAAGGACTCTGGCTGGGCTGCTGAAAGGTAACGTGCTCTCAGCTGCTCAGAAAGCTCTGCAGACAGAAGTGGCACTGTATCTGCACGTTGCTATCGAGGGCTGTTAGAGTGAAGCCAGAGGGCAGTAAGCCTGGTGGCGTTTCCCTTCCAGTGTAGGCTGGCAGGGGCAATCACAACCACTCACCTCACAAGGCAGACCTGCGTGCACAGGTTGACTTCTGTAGTCAACCAGCACAAACATGGGCTACATCAAATACAGTTCAGATGGTCCCAGTGCATGTTCCTCTGCTTTTGGTTTAAATTTCACTAGTGTCATCCCCACTGCATCAGCCTGAAGGGAGCTGCAGAAGCTGCTGTACCTGCAGCATGGATGACAAGGTCTGAGGGCTCGTTACAAGCAGTTTTCAGGATGCCATGAGAAGACCAGTCTTCATGGAGATGAGAATGGCCAATGTGATGGCTACCCTAGACAGAAGGTCCCTTTGGAGAATCAAGGAGCGGAGAAGAGACAATCTGCGTGTCTTGTAAGCCAGGTCAGGTCAGCCACGAGCTCACTCTGGAGATGCCTATGCTGGCCACTGCTTGGCACAGAAACTCTTTTACTGCTTTCATCTGAAGAATAGCTGGTCTCACACACCAAGTCTATCATACAGTGAAGGCTGTATTTCAGGAGCCTGCACTAAGGTCTGTAATCGGTCCTTACCACTCAGCTTCTTACCAGAGGATATGAACAGTCTGTGCGGTCTGAGCAAATTAGTCATCATGGAGTCAACCTGAGGATGCTATTAAACACCCTGTGTGACAGAGCATGTTGGGATTACAGGAGGAAGCAATAACATAACCACAAACCACCACACTTGCAAAACATCGTAACCACAAGCAGTTCTCCCCATGAGGGTGGAAACAAGAAAATTTGCCACATCCTCTGTGCTGACAAGTGGAGCCCCAGAAGAGGGCACAGAGCAGGCAGAGCATGTTTCAGAGCAGAGCTCCCATCTCTGCAGGTCCTGCCATCAGCAGGGGATTTCAAAACTAGTAACAAGCAGCTCTTGGGGAGGCCCAAAGGGCATTGAGATGGGACCAGGTACTTCCCTGCTCTGAACAGGCAAAGAAGGGGAGAGGATGAAAATGTGCCAATGAGAAGGTGATATGCACAACTGACCCCTTACATCAGAGAAAGAGGACCCTGAAGGACAAAGACACAAAGGTGACAATATCCTTTCCTTCCCCATTTATCTCCTATACAGTTCTAGTCTTCACCTCTCAGGGAACCTGGCTCAGTCAAGTCACAGGAGCTCCCTATCCTAAGGACAATCCTATACCTCCTATAGAGAAAAAAAATTTCTGCTGTCCTAGAAGTAATGCAATCACGTGTGTCATGTGCCTAAAAAGTGTTCTGCTTTGATATACGTATACACATAGATCACTTTGTATGTGGTTTTTTATTTCTGCCCGTCTCCAGAACAAACAGTGCAATTTTACTCTCCCATAACTGTTTCTTGGCTCCTTTACACATTCCAGTGCAGCAGCATCACAGATCCACTACAGAAAGGACTTGCTCAATCAGCTGATGTAGTTCACTGCCAGCCTAGCATTATTCTATATTGTACGAGGACTGACTCTTTGGGGAAGAAGGGGTGTAGCATCCAGCAAAGGGAGAGGCTCTGTCCTCCAGGATATAGGAAATACTACCAGAAAAAATACTTTTTTGTGGCAGAGCTTAAGTCCAAGCCATACAAGAACAGGGCCAAGGGTGCAGAATCACCTCCTGACGAAAACTCGCTAGGTCACCCAGAAAGCTTTTTTGTGGCTGATGTGCTTTGGGGGTTTTGTATTCTATTGCGAAAGGAAGTTTACAGTGAGGAGGTTTTTGTTCAGCTAGAGACAGGCCCAGACCAAAACCTCACAATTGCAGAATCCCAGATCTTGGAAATGTCCACGGATGTATTAACACTTCACAGTTCAGACCCAACTTGCCAGTAAATAAGGATCAGTAATTGTTTTTTTAACATGCAGACATTAAGTTCAATCAACCACACAGAGACCGCAGAAACAGCAGCATGTTTGTATACGTGCAATGCTGAAAAGATTTTTTTAAGAGAACTAGCAGCATCCATTGTGAGCTTGCATTCCCAAATCAGCCTGAACACAGCAAATGTGACATCCCATTTCTCTGCATCTCCATTTAACTGCTTGTTTGCTGTTTACTTGGTGTTTTAGAAGTACTAAGCCACAAGATCCAGTCCTGACAATTCTGTCACTTTTCACTTGACAACTGTCCCTCTTCCACATGTTGATAACGACTTTGAAATTCACTTGGCATTTCAGTTTCCTTCCTGCTTCTCTCAACAGCTACACAAATGATGTCAACACGTACAGAACAATAGCGTATCATGAGCTGATAAGCACAAAGTGCACAGGAGCCTGTGTCCACAGGTTGATTCCCAAAAAGAGACTTGCATGCACTAAAAATGTATAGAATTAAGAACTCTCACAGAAACAAGGGAGCCAGAATTCATTGCTCTGTTCTTTTGTGTTGTAGGTCCCAGATGTTGCTGGGATCGATGGTTAGAAATGATGCAGACATATCTTGCAAAACAGAAAGCTAAGCTAGGTACACCCCACCCGAGCTTTCTAAAAGAGCAAACTGAGCTGTCCCACAGTGGTGTCTGTCATCACAGGCACCAGAGGTTTATCTTCTGCTACACCTGATGGAAGGAGCAGAACCACAGCCCAGACACATTATGTAACATTTACACTCCAAGCAAGAATTTCATATGCACGTACATTACCAAATCTGGGTGTAATAGCAGCTTATCTCGGTCCTATAAGGCTTTCCCAAAAAAAAATCACAGCAAAATACCATGTTCTTAAGAGGTTTTGTCCTCAGTGCAAAAGTGCATTCAAATGTTTCTCTAACAAAAAACCTGAATAGTAAAATAAAGCACAAATACAAAACCAATGTTATTTTTTGTAGTGGAGACATTTAATGCCAGTTTCATACTATGGCAGCTCAAATTCCTGGGACTGCCCATTGAGACAGTCTCTCTCAAAAAATAAAAATTGCAACAAGTTTATACACAAAGAAAAGTATCACCAAGGCAATACCATGGCACACTATCTTCGGCAGTGGAAACATCCTTGCCTTTCACTGCTTCATCCTGTTCCGAGAATGCTGTTATAGGAGTGTTGTTTTAAAATCAGGATCATTCACTGACCAGATTTGTAGCACAAGCATTTTGGGAGAGGCGAGCAGGGGGAAATATGCGCACTGCCTAACACCAAGCCACCACGTCAGTGCCCAGGCAAGGGAACCCAGCCAACATCACTCTGGGGAAACCCTACTGGACACAGTCTGCAGGAAAAAAAAACATACCAAGGGACTCTTCAGTCCTCCTCCATAAGCACTGCTTAAAGTCTCTCCCCCTTCTTTATCTTTTTTTGAACAAGCAGTTTTCTTTCACGAGCATACCCATCTGTCAGCTGTTTAACAGCAAAACATGGACAGTTAACGTGGGCCCTTCAAACACCAGAGGCATGTCAGCTTGTGATAGAGTTTTGAAAGTCTCTAAAATAGGAGTAAATGAAATTTTAAGTGTGCAAAGTAGCTTTTCTATAACTATGAACAGGTTGAATTTGAGAGCTTTGAGAACTTGATAGTGCCAGTGAAATCCTGCTACTATGAAGACAATCAGGCTTTGCTCCCTCTCATACTAAATCATTTTAAAACCTGTTTGATGACTGTTTTTATAGTTACTGTAAAGTGAGAAAACTTCCAAATTCACACTTCCCCTTGTGTTTTTTTGCCAGACAATCTTACTGCAATTAGACTGGTTTGTAATGGAAAACAGATGAAAGCAGAAATTAAATCAAAACCTTGCCACATATCTAAGGTGTTTTCATGCCATACATCCCAAGAAGTTTTCCCAAAACCAACAACATTAAATTAAAAGCTCAAATATTTCAACCAGACCCAACAAATGCAGATGAAGCTTAAATTTAGATGGGAAGTGAACAGATTTTTCCTTCTCCTCACCTGCCAAGTCTTCAAAGTTCAGAGCTCTGTGTTTCTCTTTCAACACTTAGCAGCAGAAACACCTAGAGTTGAGTGGAGAGATTTCCTCTTCACACTGGCATTATTCATTATTTCTGAAGTGTCGACAAATGTCTTCAACACTATACAACGCGTACAAACAGAGAGTCCCTGTCCCAACGAATTTACAGTCTGAGGCTGTTATCTTTGCTCTGCTTTGGTATATCACCACAAATTTCAACAGGGCACCAGATGAGCCCAGTCCAGCTTCCACCAGCAGTTTTCCACTGCTTTCAATAGGAGTTGGACCAGCCCAGTCAGACTAAGATACAGAATTAGCTATTGCTGGAGAAAGCAGAGTTCTTGGCATGACTGCAAACAGCAAAAAAACCTTATTCTTAACAGTTTTGTTTTAAATTAAGTGTATATTTGAATGTTTTCACACATAATACATTTTGAGAATTTAAAGAGCTCCCTTTCACTGTATCTTTCAACCACAGCAGTGCTACAGATCAACCAGCAGTAGGTAATTTCTGAATCAAGAGAGACTGGCAGCTACAGTAACAGCTCCAGCTGGTGGAAGTTGGTGAAAGTTTTGTTTTCTTTTCTTGAATTTTGTGCTAAGCTTTCTGCCAGGACATTTCACACACTGGAAATGTGTATTTTCTCTGACATTTTGAGAGCCTCCAAGTGTTTCTGCAAATAGCTTAAGAAATTTATTCCAAATACAAGTTGCCACAATTTCTGCATATCCAAAATTCTGCACGGAGTTGCTATCCATGCCTCTTCCCCAGCTGCATCTTGTGAAAGAGAAAGCACAGTCACACAGTCCTATGCACTGACACACAGAAAAGGCACGTACACTTACCTACTAACACCCGAAAGGTCATACAAAGATAGGACCAACCAGAGACATTGCCCTTCTGGTTTATGCTCTAGTTGGGGCATGGGTCTTTGTCAACATTCCTATGTAAGCCAGACTTGATTTTAAAGTTGGCAATAATTAATTATTGCAGTTCAAGCAGCACTTGAAAGTGAAACATGTTCCAGCTAAAAGCAGAATGGCCATTACTGCTATGACTGGGAAAAGAAGCATCTTAAAACCACAACATGTCCTAGCTACTACTGATTCACATCATGCCAAAGCCCAACATCAGCACATCCAAATGCCACAGCTTACACCAGGCTGACATCGCCACACCATAAACCAGACTAAGTTCAGACACAGACAATGTGAAACGACTGAGAAAACTCCAGAGTTCACAGAGTATCTTCAAAGTCATATGCTGTCAATGTCCCCAACCAAAGCGCTTTCCAGCCTACCTGGTGCCGTCTTCAGGTAGATAGAGATCCGAAATGGCTTTCTTGCTCATTGCATTTTGCCGATCTGCTCTCTCTTCCGGACAGGACATAGCCATTAAGTGCCATTAACATCCAGGCAAGATGCTAGGTGTTCCTCTCCTTTTGTCCTGCTCCATTTGTCCTCCATCTTAGAAATGCTTCTTGCAGTTATCCCTGGTTACAAGTAGTATTTTCCCCAATTTTCTCAGACAAGTCCTCCTTCCCCCAACACGAGAAGTCCAAGTGGCTTCCATCCTCTTCCTCAAGCACTTGGGTCAGTCACTCAGCCACTCTGGAAAGCAAAAATCAAGATCATGAGACTTCTGTGCGAGAGAACATCTGACCAGTTTACCATGGAAGTGCTCTGCAAAAGTTTGCTATGGCAGTTTTTATGTCCAACCCAAGCAAATTGCTATCTGATCGTTTTTAATGGCCTTAAAAAAAAATTTATTTCATTTATATTTTCAGAAGTTCCAACTTTCCTTAGAAAGTATCCAGTCTACTTACCTGGAAACATTGCTTGGGTATTTAATAGGGTAAATACTTGTCCACAGTCTATCAAAATACTTAATTTCCTGAATAAAGTTTTTTAGTACTTGTTAAAGTATTAGCTTGTACTTAAATTCCTCATTTTGAGAAGCAGAACTTCAGTTGCTTTCCCGTCTTTAACATCACGCCAGTGATCCCATGCTCCATGCAGAGCTGACAGGACCAGACACAGTGCTCCGCTGTGTTCAGTGTATAATTCAAGATAATCTTTTTCCATCCTTAAACTATCTGTTTAGTGTAAATCCACTCTGGGATACAAGACTAGTATTGGATTGGTTATTTGGATGAGAAAGGGATTCCCCCCCCCCGCCCCGCCCCATCTTTCAGATGGGAATGGAGTGTTCCAAAATGTATTAGATTTAGGTTATTATGAAAATGTGATCCACTGTGAAGGTCACACACAAGCTTAGTTTCTGAACGCTTATAAAATTTTGGATACTCAGGCTCAGAGCACAAGTCCAAGTTCTATATAGAAGCTGCTTTCAGCTTAAAGGAAATAAGGACTCCCGGGGAACCAAAGAGTAGCTGGTTTCCTTTATAAGCCCTGAAGAGTCTTCGGGGAAAAGAAACTTACTTGGTCTACACTTTCACCATCTAGAAGTAACCTCCTCTCACTCCCTGCCTCCCTTTCATTGTCTCCTACCTCCCACTCACCCATTTCCCATAACGGTTGTTTCCAAACACAATTGATTTGAAAACTCAGATTATTCAGTTAAAATTGCTGACTTTGGACTTGGAACCCCAAGCCAGATTGGGACAATCCCCTCAGGTCCTTTCTCCAGCTAATTTATAGCAATTTTTGTTGAGACAAGGAGTTATGGTCTGTAAAAGGCTTGCTGTCAGCCTCTCATAAAACCCCAGCACCCTGTCAGAGAAGGGACAGAGCCTGGGAAGAAAGTTTCAGCAGCGATCAGCTGGTTTCCATATGGGTGGCCTTCTACACACCGTCCAATCCCAAGGGTCCAATAAACCAGCCCTGATTTTGCACTTTAAAAAAAACAAAGTTACAAACCCTCCTCTACTCTCAGTTAGGGTTTTATAAACAAGCTCCCAGTCTCCGTGTCAAATTTATTAAGAAACTCATTCTGCTGTCTCTCCCTTTCTCTCTCTTTGCATCTATGCGGCAGCCCCTTTTTGCTCCAGTTTCTCACTTTTACATGGGCTGGGGAGACTTGCATCATGATTTACATCCTTCTGGGTTGTTTTCCCACCAGAAATAAAGAAGGGGAAAACAAGTCAGAAAGTTGAGGGATTGGCCTCCAAGGTATAAAACCACCCACATGAGGCAATGTTTGTTCTCAGTCTGGCATAAATTCTCCTCTTGTTCTGTCCTTTCCATCTTAACAAACCAAAAGAGCACATGATTAAAGATGTAAAAAGTTGGTCAGCAACAGTGGTAGTCAGAAAACAACATACTTCTGACTAAGCCAGAATGCTGCCTCTGAAACAGCACTGCCACAGAACCAAAGTGCTACTGCTCAGAGGACCTGGGTCTGCCTCAGTGCAGAAAGCAAACTTACCCTGCACCTACGGACCTTGGCTTCAGTTCCCTTCTAAGTAGAGAAATCTCTATCAGCCTCTAGACAACTACTCATTCAGCTAATGTGTCTATTTGTCCATACTAATTGTGACACGGATAATTTTCCCTGTATCTAGCCCAAATTGCCCTTTTACTGTCAGCTCATTACTCTTACTGACATCACCGACTTCAGCAGTGCAAGGATTTCACGCCTGGCATTACCCTGAAGGGAACCAGAGATGGCTGTTGTGGCTCCTGCACCTGGCAGATATCTCAGAGCCACTATTCAGGCTTTGGACTTTCTTTATAAAGCTACAGCTTTAAAGCCAATTTTGTTCTTCTCTAAACTCAGTCTGTAAACATCACTACTTCTACATAGGAACCATTACCACTGTTCTCTCAACTGTACCATCAAGATGATGACCCTGATTATAACATGTTCAGAAACTTTGCAAAAATGCAAAAATAGAAAGCATCATTGTAAGGGGATATGATCGTCTTCACAAAGAGTGGGTAAATGTCATATTTAATAAAGATGTAGAACTAAATTTTTGGGCATCATAAATGTCTACTCACTAAAACACAGTTATGGGTGATCCTGGAATTTGAGTACTTAAACTTGGTTTTTGTACTGAGGAAATTAGTGGGAACTATGCTAAGGAACAGACTTAATTGCATGGGTAAATATGTGATAATGGTACCACTGATCCCTTAGAGTTCTCTGAACATGTGTATGTAGCCATACACATACACTGTGTGTATGGCTAGCTGATATTGCTTAAATGTTTTTTCTTTTTTTTTAAAAAAAGAAAAACTTTCAAGAGGGCTCCTTACCAGAGATTCCTAATGTTGTCATGGTGTGAGAAGGAACAACTTCTTGTAGATTAGTAACTGGTTAAAATAAACTATTTTTTTACAGCAGAACAGGGTTGTTAAGACACTGTTCCAAAGGCCTGGCATTCTCTCCTGTGCAACTCATCCATAACAATGTGGGAAAGAAGTGATCAGGAAAATGACATTTGCAATTGATTCCCAAATAATTCAAGATTGTCAAATCTGAAACTGAGGGTGATGAGGTGTGACCTGAACAAGCTGACTGACAGGGTATGGAAGCGCCAGATTGAATTACATTTCAATAACTACAAAGTAACACACATGTGTAGAAGCCCAAACTCCATAAACCCTTTGATATGTCAGGATTAGGTATTACTACTCACAGAAAGAGATTTAGAAATCCCTGGGGAACTGAAGACATCAACCCAGTACTTGTCCTTGGCTAAAAAAAAAACAAACCCAAGCCCTATAATGTTAGAAATTGTTAGGAAATGAACAGAGAAGAGAATAGAAAACTTCCTTATGCCTGGATGTGAGCCTTGACCACTGCCCACTGTGCTGTTCATTCCCTCTAAAAGGATACGAGAGACCCAGAAAACATACAGCAAGTGGCAATAAGTTTGAACAGAAAATAGCTTCCATGTAAGGCAAGACTAAAGACACAGGACTTTTCAGCTGGAAAGGAGACAAGGATGGGGGGATACAGTAGGTGTCGGTAATGAACTGGCAAATGTGATTTGCTAGTGGCTCAGGCAAGGCTCAAGCTCTACCTGTTGTTATCTCAATCCTCCTTTCCCACCTTCATCTTTTGGGTTTTACTCATCTTAGAAAGCGGTAACATGGGAGCCCCTTTTCATGCACTGGTTCCTGTGTGTCAGCATGATGCAGCAATGTCTCAGTGACTAGCACGGCCTGTGAACACTCCTACGCATGTGAATACTTTTCATTGAAAAGCGATGCATGCAAAGGCACAGATGCCAATATGCTCTTACATTCTTTGCGGTACAAAATGATTGTTGGCCTGAAATACTTGAAAAGCCTCTTTCAAATTCCAAAACCATGTGCACAAAGGGAAAAAAATATTTCCCTCCCTATTTTCCCTCTATAAAACACTCTATGGCAAGGCGTTTCACAAACCAGGGGCACATTTTTGTGAACGATCCCAGGTGTAACATTTTACCATGGGAACAGATCTGAAGATTTTGATGGATTTTGCTAGCGTTGTTTGCAGCATTCAGAGCATCTCAAAATTGCAATTCTTATTTGAGGAAAAAATCCCTTTGCAAAACAGTGAGAACTCTGCCCATGTGAAGAGAGAACAAGGTCTTTGGGAGGAAACCTGAAATGCATTTACTCCTGGGAGACAGATTACAACCAAGTGGCAATGGGGCTTTCTAGATCAAAACCAAATCATCACCCAAGTAATTAGCTTTTTCCGTATAGTGCAAGGCTTCTCTATAGTAGCCACGTCACATCTATAATTCATAACTCCCCATCGTTTCTCTGATCTATCCATTACAAAAAAAATCCAGATTTGCTTGCCATGACTTGCAGCCCCCCAGAAGGCTATGACCAGTTTCCCATGGACTTCAGCACAGCCAGGATTTCACTCTCAGATATGACCAAACCTTTGAATAAAAACGTGTCCCACAGACAATTACAGCATTTTCCACCAACCCAAAATTCATCAACCTCAGCAACACTGACAATCTTTGTTAGAACAACGAATTTTCAGTGAGCGCTTGCAGGAACCTGAGAGCTTAGGATCAAGGTTATTACTGCCTTTTTAGGAGTATAAAATTCCCTCATTAGGTGCACTGAAAACTGGAGCTCCTTCACAAAGGATTAATGCTTCACATCCACTATTAATAAGCTTTCACTGAGTTTCATGATAGCCACAGAATGCTATTATCAATCTTTCCCATGCAGCTCTGCCCATCTGCAGTATTTGGCACAGATTTTAAAGTACAGTAGACTTGAGTTTTCCAGGGAGCAGCCATCGCTCCTGTGCTCCCTCTGGAGTGACTACTGGAAGCCAAAAGCATTTAAGCAAAGCTAGATAAAATCAGCAGCGCCCAATGTGGGTTCTTTCTGGTTTCCTGCAAATAAACAGACATGTTTACAAGGGGCTGTACATTCACATCAATCATAAGGTGACTTTGTTTACAGTAGAGGAATTTCCTGTAGGCTTTTGCTGTCCTGGTTTCTTTCTCTTTGTATTTACTTTTGTTCAAACGCAATTTAAAAAAAACCCTGTAGGTACTCCAGCTCAATTCAAAACGTGACACACTTAAATCTGAAGCAGGCTGTAATTCATGCCCAGATTTAGTTGTTCTTTTTCTTGTTTGTTTGTTTAAGCTAACACACCTCTGCATTAAAAAGCCACTTTTCTCTACCCATCCAATTAATCTACACCTGGGAAGAAAGCAGCTTTGATTTGTCTCCTCATAAAGACCTGCTTTTCTCACCAAGCCCACAAAACAGTAGAAGCCCACCTGACCCAGGATACTTCAGGCATGTAGGAGACAGATCCCTCAGAGGAATTAAAGTCAAAACGTCATTGAATGCAACTGAAAGACTGGCATTAATATCAGCTGAGCAGCCAGGATTAAGGAGTTCTGCTACTGTGAATCAGAGTGAAGCATTTCTCCACCCCTTAACTGAATAAAAATTTAGTTCAGTGGGGATATAATCTGAAGAACCACTGCACAATTTGGCTGCAAAATTCAGAATTTGGACAGAGAACTGTTTCAATAGCAAGTTCCTAATTTTCTATGAAAGAAGTCCCAGAACCTCTAAAGACAGAACATCTGTACTGGGGCTTTTTATCTGTACTCACCCAGAAATGGATACACCCAAAATCTGAATAAGAGGAGCTGCACGGTCACTTCTGCATGACACAGAGCTAACATGCTGCAGTGAGCCACAGGGCAGGAAGGAAACTGCAATCCTCTTGTCTTCACTTTTCTTCCCTGATTTCTCGCTGAAGCCCCAGCTGTGCGCAGAGAAGCAGGCCTGCTGCGCCTGATGTGCGGAGATGAGTGGGGCACACAGCTTCAAGAAGCTACACGGTTCCTGTCTGCAGTGAGCTTACGCCCAAACACAACACACAGGGCTTTGGCAGGCTGGCAGCCACCTGCAATTACTGTGCTGATAACTCAGTGTTCTGGGATACATATATACTGTGATAAAAAGCCATAAACCAAAACCTCAGTCATACTTAAGCTACTGGGTACAGATAAGAAAAAGCCACAGCACTCAGGCATACATCTCACCCACCATGACAGCACAGATTTACAGTTGCTCCATCAGCCCCTGAAACTCTGTGCTCACTCCAGCCGTCACTGCCTAAGCTGTTTGCTCTCCGTTCTGCTGCATGGTGTGACCATGTGTTAGGTCACTGGTTTATTATCCCCAAGTGCAAGTGAGCATTAACAGGTCAAACAGAGGAAGTGCCAGTAAAAGGCACTCCTTTAATATACAGGCTTTAGGAGGGAAGGCTTGTACAATCCACAAAGGCTACAGAAGAGCAAGAATGGGAAGTGCAGAGCCAGAGATTTGCCAAAAAGAAAGTAGATCACTATTTCTGAGTGGCAGACAAGGAAATACCACCCCTATTCGCCCTTCCAGGCAAGAAAGGCTCAGCTGCAGAAGTGGAAGCAGGGCCCACATGAATATAAGACTTCAGGAATTTCTTTACAGTAGTTTCCAATGCACAAGCCATGATTGAGTGTAAAAATCAGCCTAGTACAGGCTCTTCTTGTTAGCATCCGTTAGCAAGAACGTCAACTAATCAATACATTTCTATTGCCAGATACCTACAGGGCTGGAAGAGACACTATTTCTGACATTATTTTCAGTGTTCTTCTTACAACTCATTCCTGGAAGCAGTCTTCCTTCGCCTTGTGTGGCATCATTACTCATCTTCACCGATGCTTATCTAGCTCCATAAATCTGCAAATGCCCATCCAGAGAGCTGTGTTGCTCTGGACAGTCTACCAAGCTCATGCAGCTAACCCTCTCCTCCCCGTCACTTCATCCTGCCAAACCATCACCCACAGCTGGGTCAGGATTTGGCACTTCATGGTGGTGAGCACCTCCACAGTTGACTTGCACTGTCCCCACAGAGCAGTTTCCCTGCTCTAGGCAATGACAGGGAACAGCTGGGACTTGGCAATACACAAACAAATCTTCCCAATACTGTAATCCAATTTACAAAGCAGAACCTCATACCACATTTGTGCGTTGCATGTGAACAGAGCCATAAGCCATATCTGTTAGCAGCCCTTGCTGCAACCATAGACTTCTACAGAGCTATTTGGCACACTGGAGAATACGTGTTAGCAAGCCTGGAACTGCCTCCTGGAAACCTCCCAGCTTCTCTTCTTGCTTCTCCAGACGAACACCTCTTTTCCCTCCACAGGTACCGGTGTGTTTTTCTCTCCCATACACTGGCAAAGCCCTGGTGCTCTGTGCTTTTGAGGAATCCCAGCTGCTCACACACAGGGCAGAGATTAACCAGCAAGTGGTGCTAAACCCCAGGTGCTTTTCTGTACCACAAGTGCTGCTTCCCAGGAGGATGCATACCACGGAGAACAGGGCACTCTCAGCCAACTGCGGAGCCTCGTAATCTCCTCCTGCCCTGACCTCTTGGCTTTTGGCAAGCCACTCATCTCTCAGGATCCTGTCCTGCACCTTAGCTATTGAACTATCTGAAACAGAGCTTATGTCTCAGCTCTGCTTTTCAGATTTCCTTGAGATTATGGCCCAGTCACAGTCTTTGTAAACCTCTGTCCCAACCCAGACGTGGCAATTCCACCTTCTCTATGGAAAAATACACAGTGTCATGACACCACAGTGGGAGCAGGAGGATTTGGCCCCAAAATTTTTTCAAAGATGCCCATCCACAGTGTACAAGTCACAGAGGGCAAGGGCTGTCTCTTTCCACATGCTGGTAAAAACCAAGCACCCACCGTGCCATGTCACTGTGCATTAGTGCACTGCACTCAATGAATAATAATGTATTGGTGTATGGGCCAGCATGAATCCAAGCTTGCAAAACATACTTGGCACAATAAATACCAAGCATATAGGATATACTATCTTCAGGCTACTATCTGAAGGGAATAAAATCAAGGGAAAATTAATCTACTCTCATTTCCAATCAACTGAATAAGGCAATATCAATTAAAGGAGGGGACACACAGCCAACAGTACCATGCACGCTTTAGGAAACACATCAATATCAACAGTATCTTGGAATAACATATTTAAGAGAATTAATTTAATTCTGAATACTGTCTTGCCTCAGGACCAGTTTCTATTTGTCCCAAGACATGTTGAAACAATAAAGAACATTTTCTCACCAAGCCCCTGCAAAAAATTTTCTCTTAAGGCCTTAAAAAATTGGCAAAAAGCCTTCTGCAACAAAAATGGAAATCCTTCTTGTCGCATAATCATCGCATTGCCTCAGAAAGTTTATATGGATATTGGTAACTTAGAAAAAGTTTACATGTTTAAAATGAGATCCTTTTCTGGTAGAGATGAGTGACCACTTTCCCTTTAGTTTTAGAAAGGGACAGCATAAGCAAAAATTCTCAGAGTCAACCTGGTCTAGTGGAAGGTGTCCCTGCCTGTGGCAGGGTGGTTGGACCTCAATCTCTAAGGTCCTTTCCAACCCAAACCATTCCATGATTCTGTGATTTCTGTAAGTACTTAGACACTATACACTGATGAAGCACATGCTGTACTCAACAGGTAGGTTGTGATATGTTTGTTTAGCTGCAGGACAATGAGATCTGGGGCTTCTAGGTCCTAAAACAAGCAACAGGATCATCAGGTATTTTGAAGGTTTAGAAATAACCAGGACATCACAATAAACACAGAAGTGTTTGGCATTTGCCTTATATTAACCAACTCAACAGGTCATCTAAATGTGCCTGAACGTACATAAAACTCAGATGAGCTGAACAAAATGGGGAGCTGCTTTGAATCACATCTGGCTGCAGCTTTAAATTATTTGAAGAAAAGAGTCTTACTTCTTCTGTGAACCCCTTTAGAGCAGTATCTGCCACACAGAAGATACTGAGGGAGAAGAAACACATCCTGGCATTCCATGTGCCCTGATATTCTGGATGGAAACACAATAGAGAATTTAAACTGATATCTCTGGGCAACATATGCAATTCTCTGTGTCTAGGTAGCATGCCCTAGGGAAGAGCACGCACTTGCAAATACATTTCCCCAGGTGACAAACAGAACAGGAAAGTGGAGCCTTCCCATACGCAAAGGGGGCTGCAGGAGAGATGGGGAGGGACTCTTGATCAGGGAGTGTAGCGGTAGGATGAAGTGTAACAGTTTTAAGAAAGAAGGGAGATTTAGATTAGATATTAGGAATAAATTTTTTACTGTGAGAGTGGTGACGCAGTGGCCCAAGGTTGCCCAGAGAAGCTGTGGATGCCCCATCCCTGAAGGGGTTCAAGGCCAGGCTGGATGAGGCTTTGAGCAACCTGGTCTGGTGGAAGGTGTCCCTGCCCATGGCAGGGGGTTGGAACTCAATGATCTTTAAGGTTCCTTCCAACCCAAACCTTTCTATGATTCCACGATCTCCACTAGAAAGCAAAAAAACCTCCTGATGTTGAGCTGTGACTGAGGAGAGATTCTCTTCATGTAAAGCCATGTGCCATCCAAAACCAATCCAACTGTCCTTCATTTTGATCTTTACCAGGAATTATTAGCACCCCTCCAGGAGAAAATCCACCTCCTGTATTCTGTTTCCAGCTGGCTCCAATCCACTTATGTTCTGAATGTCCCACTGGATTCTTCTAATATTTTAAGGTGGCAGCTTAAATTTCTGTAATCCGTGGCCTCAACTATGGCTATTAGAATACAGTATGAAAAACAGTACTTTGGGACAGGGGAGCCCGAAGTTGAAAAAGCAGCCTTTGTATACGACTGCAGTTTCAGAAATAAGAGTGTGCAAGTGTCCAGAGATCAGGCTGCTCTCATGTAAACCAAGTCACTTTGACACCAAATCTCCTGATCTGATCACATCTGTTGAAGATTGAAAGTGGTAGGGAGAAGGAGAATACGTAGTGCTGAGCAGAGTTTCCACTTGCAACAGTGCCAGTGTACATTTATCTTGAATATGTCTCAAGCTGGAGAAAATCTCGTGGAATGCTCTCCTGTGTCTGCTCTGCTCAGGAAATGGTAAAAGTGGCACAAATTTCTCTCTATAAATCAAGACTGACAAGGATTTTGCCCCAGGAAAATGGGAGTATTCCCTGCTCTGTAAATGCTGGTTTCTGATAGTAATTGGTCAGCTAAAAGAGGGAGCTGATGCAAGAACCGTGTGATGAAATCTGGTGCCCTTTTCTATGTTCGTGGTGATCAAGATGACCAGCTGGCTGGTGACTTACTTCTCCCCCCCCTAGACATCTCAACAAATGGGCTTTTAAACAGCTCTAGGTTAATAAACTAACAAACCTTGTCTCAATTAATAATCTCTCCAAATTGGAGGGGAGTGAGAAGAAGAGGAAAGTTGAAGTCTGGATGAAGATCCAAGTACTACCTACTGAGTGTGGTACAACAGAACTGAGTGAAGAACTAGATAAAGCTAATAATGAACTAATAATAACAAATCTGTCATACCCTAAGCAACAACATATCGTCTACCAGCAAAGTCAGTCTTAAATGCCGTATATACAAACCCCTTCAGCGTGTTAGATTTCGATTTCCTCACTTACCGTCATGTTCAAACATTGTTGTCCCTGAGACCACGTTGTCCCAAAGGAAACCACATTTTTATAGTTCAAGTCATGAATATCCTGATGGATATAATGATTCTCAGCAGCATTTGGCATTACAGTCAAGGTCATTTTTTTACTAGCTAGTAAGGGATCCTTAGTGACCTGTAAGTGCAAGTCTGTTACAAACCTGTAGGTCTTAGATGAGCTAACAGCACATACCGTCTCCAACCTTTTAGGGTAAGTGTGAAGATGCCTCTTAGATCAGATCCTCAAGATAGCCTGAGGATACTGATGCATTCGGTTTTGAAATTCATGCCAAAACAACCCCAAATAAAAATGTTGTGAAAAAATCCAGTCTCAAGGTGTCTAGTTGGGAAAAGAGAGTATCAAAATAATTTGAATTATTTTGCTGGGAACACAGCTTTTAGAAATTGCAGGCTCATTTAAGGGGTGCATGTGGGACTCTTAACAGAAACACTCAATTATCAAACAGTAGAGAACTGGCAAATGCTTCATGTAAGATGAATCTGAGAGCGTATCTCCAAATTTTTTTTTTTTTTTTTTTTTTTTTTTTTTTTTTGTTGGGAGTAACATGATACCGTGGTCTTAAGGGACACATTTCCCATAAGTATCCTGGATTGCACCTTCATACTCTGGTGCACAGTTATTGCATGAGCAGTATTGTATGTGCAGCTCTACCCATCTGTGTGCAAAATCTGTACTTGCTATATTTGGAGGCAAAGTAGAAAGCCAGCTGGCATCTCCCCCCCTTCCCCCCACAAGATGCCCCTTTATAGCCCAGCAGTCACCAAGTAGTAGACCTTTAACCAGTCACTCATCTTGACTCAAGTGTTTGCAAGGGTTCCCATTAGTCCATTTTCCTGTGTTTCACACCTCTAGAATTTGAGCTCCCATTAAACTGAACCAAGGAGACATTCAAACATTACAGATCATCTCAGGATAATTTATATTTAGAAATCAGCCTCAGGCTACAACAGTTCTTGAGATTCCTAGCTCCCTTCAGACCCAAGTATATACCATATCCCCCACAAATCACCTCAATTACAAATTAACATTGCATAGTCCCAAAAGCCACAGAGAAGAATAATGTTTCTATCCAGCCAAACAAAAAATGTCAGGAAATGGAAGACATGGCCCTAACCACATGTAAAACCCAATCAAATAGTTGTTCTTGTCAGTTGATAGCTGTTTTTACAAATAATTAGATCGCCCCCCTATACATTTTATAATTAGTTGCTTGCCTTTATTTCACAAAATACTTTTCTCATGCACTGGCTTAAAGGTTACTCTGGTCTAACGTGAGCTGGCAAAAGATAAACATGAGCTGCCTACAAGATAAATCTACGGAGTAGGACAATCATCCACTGCATTTGTTCGCTTCGTATGAACAACTGCTGCAATCTGGTATTTCTGTTCCAACATATTTATGCATTTCATACATCAGTGGTAAGCGATTAGGCAAAGCAGTCCCAACACTGCAAAGAGCTCACCAGCTGAACCATGCGTGTGTGGGACGATCAGCTGCCAGTCTGAATCCGTATGGATTTTGTTACCTGTTGCCCCTGTGCAACACAGTAATCAATATTAAGGGATTACACTCTAAGAACATGAGTGGGGTTCAGTTTTCTCTAAGTGACCCAAGCACATGCTCAACGTATTTGTATGAGGAGATCAAGTGAAAGATCCATTAAACAATAAAGCAGCACAAGCCCACGTTCCTGTGGGCTGAAATCAAGGGCACATTTTCAAGCTCTGAGTAGGCTAAAGAAACCTGATGCCATCTGAAACAGCCCTCAGTCAGTGTGTGCTGGCTGGTTAGAAACTTCTCATTATCTTCTTATCCTGCTTTGTACCTTGCTGGGCTTTTGCAGTGTCTCAATAGTAAAAAAACCTAAGTAGCACACCAGAAAGAGAAACTGAAATGCTACACAATGTTTTCTTTATGGAATGCTTCATGTATATGCCTCCAATAGCTTTTTCATAGAAGCTAAGGATATTCATGGGGAGAGGCACAGAGAAATCAATCCATGTCTGGAAAAGTTGATATGCTCCTTACTTGTTGTAACCTGAAGCCGTGCCTTCTTTTTTCTCCTTTTTTTTAATTACTGGTACATATTTGAGACCTGTGCCAAAATGATATTAGAAGGAATCCTGTTGTGGCTTTGCTGATTCTTTGAACAGGTCCTTTGACAGCAATAAACAGCCGTGCTGATAGCAGAGTATAAGGCAATTTCAAACCAGGACATAAAGCAGCAAAACTAGATGAGTGCTGAAAAAAACTACCTATGTAAGTGCACATGGTGACCTACTACTGCCGTGTAACACCACGTGCTCTGATAACTCCTCCTGGTCGAGGAGGTTAGAGTGCTTTAAAAACACTCATGAGCTAAACACTACAGCATCTCATGGAATCAGGGAAGTATCCTCCACTCCACTCTGCAGCCTGGTAGAGAGCCAATGCCTGCTCCTACCCCTGTGGGGCTGCGGACTCTGATCCCAGCAGGACCACAGGATGCTCATCCAGGAAGCCATTGACAGCACTGGGACTGCACCTGCAGCTCCCAGCCTTTTGCCTAACCACGAACATAGTCCTTCCTCCAAGATGAAAGAAGAAAATAGCCAAAGATATGCCGATGGGCTGATCAGAGGACAAATGCTGTGCTAAAGTTCCACATTAGACAGCGGTGATAAAGACTTAATAATTTCTATACTGAACGCACAGGAAAATTAATAACACATTTTATTTTAATAAATATTTAAAGCATAGTTACACAGTGTCTCAAACCCAAGCACTCTATTTTATGATTTAGTCTGCAAAACCATAAAATTAGTATTAAAATAGTGTAACTTTGTGGGTTTTCTTTTATATTTGCCTCCTAATTCCTGAGCCTTGAGTCCTGTCTTCCAGATTTTTTTTTTCCTATGACAAGGAGGGCTAGAAACGGTCTCGATTTTTGAAAGACAATTGTCCCTTAGTTATATGCTTGGCTCTAGGAAATACACCAAATATCACATAACTTGGCATTCTTAATGTTTGCAAAGCACTTTGCAAACCTCAACTAATGAATCCTGCAAGCACTGGTGTATTTGGAAGCAGTCAAAAATTATTGCTCTGAGCAGGTCTTGGGACCCTGACAAGGCTCATTGGAGAATCAGGCCCTAAGCAAACTGTCACAGGGTCATTGGAGGACTCATAAAAAGGGATTACAGCTCTGGATTCCTCCTGTTCTGAAAGCACACTTCTCTTATTAAAGATATTACCACTCAAATAGAGCCTCATCCACTCTAGAGCATCTGTTTACACAGCCTAGATAATTTTTACTTATATATGTTATTGACCTATCCTTCTAGCCAACCCTGCAATAATAAAGCAGCATACAACAGCAATAAAAACAAAAGATTTTTAAATTTAAATACCACACACCTCTGCAAGACCTGGGAAGTAGCAGAGAACAAAATGGCAGCTCGTATTTCCACACCTGCTTTTCTTCCCCATCCACCCAAAATTTTAACAGGAATGTTTATTTGGAGAAAGAAAATATTAAAAGCTAATGGATAAGAGATGCTCACTGGGGATTCAGAGGGCCCTGGTCTAGGGAGAGGGAAGGTCTCCTTACACCTGGAGAGCCCTTTTTCCTTTCACTGCTAAATCCCACTCTTGGGCATCCCTTCTGGAAGGCTTTCTGACTTTGGCAGTGTTTGCATTGCTTTGAAATGCAAGTCTCCTCCGCTTTGTTTGTTTTTGAAATGGTTTGAAAGGGAGGAGCAGACGTCCTTGGCTACTAAAGCTGAGCTTTCCCAAAACACAAGCTGCTGCTCTTTGTTTGCTTCTCCTTAATTAGCTGTGTGTCTAATTAGTGACAGGTTCCCTTTGGCTTTCCTGAAACTGAAGTCGCTCCATGTCAGTAGAGGTCCATCAGGGGACTTGTCAGTGCCCGAATGGTTTCCAGCTGCTCCACAGCCCTCCACACAAGCACACGTGCATGCACACTGACACTCAGGCACTTTAGCTGGCTGACTGGTGATAGCCCTGCCGGTGGAGAAACAAATCACTTTATCTTCACTGAATCCCTGATTTCAGCCAGGTCCAGCCTGTAGTATCCTAACTCACATCACATCCTAATTCACCACAGAGACAGATTCACAGCAGGATAGAAACCAGGGGTTCGGCTTCTAACCCTCTGCTCTAGTCTACTTTCTCTTCCCAGTCTTTTCCTCCAACACTTTGGTCCAGATTCACCTCTCACTTGCTGTAGTCCAATAACACTAGTTTCATCCAAGGGTGAAAGCTACTTTTCACCTGCACAGAGCATCACTCAGCTTTCAGGGGACTCACCGTAGAATACTGTTATTGCAGCTTGTTTATTTAAACCAAGGTGAGCTTGGCCTGTTACCAGATTTAAATTCACTTTTTTGGGGACTTATTGAGAAGTCCCTTCAACTATACATGCTGGTGTGAGAAAGAGGAAGGACACAGACTTGCACCATCCCAGGGGACCACTGAGATTGTTCCTCCCCCACGCACACACTTCCTGCTCTTCTCTGCTCACTTCCCCCCTACGGGTTTCCATCAGCAGGTCCCTAAAGAGAGAGGAGTTTATTTAATTCCCTACTGATGTCAGATCCTGTTGGTGCCAGAATGATTGATGGGCAAGTCCCATGACTGACAGGAAGATGCGCTTTCAATTAGCTGTGTGGCCTGCTTCCCTCTCTCTGCCCTTGTTCCCCACAGTCCCTCTGGGGCAGTGCCCTCATTGCAGGGCTTCTCTCTGGACTGGTGTTCTGTATTCCCTACCCTCTGTTATATCAGCAGTCACATTTTAAACAAATGTGGATTATTACAAGCTGGCTAAGGATGAACATGGATAACTCTGTCTTGGGCATAAAACAATCCCAAACCCCATCAACCCTGGGCCAGCAGAGAAGACTTCACTATTGGAAGCCACAGGGTTCAGAGCATTTGATTGTAAACCTCTCTGAGGGCCAGGGTCTGTGGTACCCAGCAGATCACAGCTCTGGGGAGTCACAGAACCAGGAGAAAAAGCACAATCCTTACATGGTTTTGACTCCTATAACCACCGTAAGACTGGACTACCCACTGAGATTACTCCTAAGAAACAGTACAAGTGCAAAGAAGATGAGAATTCATCTTTTTTGTTTGTTTGTTTCTGTAGAACATGTACTATCATGGCTCTTGCTCTCATTTCTGTGTAACAAATCCAACTCCTACCACAGCCACTTGGGCAAACAGGATGGCATAAGAACACCAAAAGAGCGTTTTCACTACCCCCTTTGGCATTCACTTGAGCCCACCAAATTAAAACACCTAAAACAAAAAGTTTTTGCAACTGTAATAAAATCAAGACAACCTTCAGCATTTAATACGATGATAGTTAAGCAAAAGCATCCTTTTATTTTTCTATACAGTCTTGCCTTAAACTGTGATTAAAAAAATTCACTCATAGGATCTCAACGTAGAGCATTAAGCCGTGTATTAGTGAATCCACAAAGTCTCTTCCACACCAATTGTCTGAAGGACAATCTGCTTTGACAGCACTGTGTCCTGGGAAGTACCTACCTTGTAAAAGTCACTTTCCATTGCAGAATCCAAGTCTCACTTATGAGTGAAACACAATTTTCACAAAGGTAATATGCTAGCGTTTCTTTCCAGGTTGCACTAGAGGCAATATAGTTTCCTGGAAATATTTTCCTGCACCAAGATTTTCCATGAAGAAGAAACAGTACAATCTAAACATTGACTTCAGTCCAGAAGATTGAAACCACTTTCCTGTGTCAGAGTTTTAGCAATAGCCAGATGTGGATGAACAGCAGGTGCCAACAGAAAACATCAGCTCTGAGCTCACATGCTCTTCACCAGACAAATCCAAAGAATGAAGCTAGGTTATTATTTAACTTTCCACAGTATAGGCGATCTAGTCAATGACAACTGTATGGAGATGAAAGAAATCAGGACAGTAATGAAGAACTATACTATTCTGGGACAATTGACTCCAGAAACAAAACCAGCAAGCTAACAGTTGAAGAGACGTATAGACAGACGTACTGAAGATATGAATATGCAAGACCTGCTCTCTTGATCAAACAAAGCTGTTCTGAGGAACTTATGTGAAATTAAATCATGGCTGGAGAAATGAAACTTAACCTAAATCACCTGTGATGAGGAACTTATATGAAATTAAATCATGGCCAGAAAAACTTAACCTAAATCACCTGTGACTGGTTCTCCGTCTCCCACCCCTCCATCCACAAACACGTTCCTGGTCCGATCCACATCCAGTAGATCTATACAGACCACATCACAAAGCACACTGCTCCCAACTCCCTGGCTCTATATATTTCCAGAAGCACTGTTGTCTTTGGGAGTTTACAAAAGCATCTTTAATTCAATTCTGGAAAAGCACATCTAGAGATGCCCAGCATTTATATATAATCAACAAATTTGAGATAAACAATTCTGTACTGGCTGGTACAAACATTCCTTACACAAATTAAATAGCATGCCAGTATCAATAGCAATTAAATACAGTTACAAGTTTGTCTGTCATTTCCAACACTGAGCCAAATCTTCCTTGTTTTAGCCAGCCAACATACCTCAAAGTCAGTTACATTATGCTTGTACTGTTTGAGGAATAACAGTCCAGAAGACTGGAAAGAAATAGCCTCCACACTTCCATGTGGAAAAAGAAACCTCCAAGGAATGGCTCTGTTGTAGCCTTCCAGCCTCTGTTGCTTTTCTAGTTCAAGATAGAAAATGCCACAGTACACAGAAATTAATAAAAAAGAAATCAAGCACCTGACAGATTTGGTTTGGGATTTAGGTGACATGTATGAGCAGATGTGTAAGACTTTTCTGTATGACTCATTGCTCATCCTTGATCAACTATAACTAGGAAAGCAACAGATGGAATTAAAATGGCAGAGCAAACCATGAAGGAACAAAAGCTGGGACATCAGTCAGCCTGACCCCAACGTCAGTTACAGCACGTGAACCTGGAATAAGTCTGCTAAAATCTATGCCATTCTTCCAGACTTACATACATGAAACGGAGATTAGAAAGTAGTTCTGACAATAAATCAGGAGGCGTGCAATATCATCACAAGTTTCACTGCAGCTGGTGTACTGAAACACATGCCTCTCTGACAGGGAGATGCTATAAACAACTGAAGCCTGACAGTCAGAACTGGTTTGGGCTCCAAAGGTTGGAGTGTTTCATTTGGATCACACACTGAGGGATGGCAAGGTTGTCTACACACCGCCTGCCGAGCAGTTTGAAATGAAAAGGGAATCTGGCTTCGCTCTCCCCTGTTCATCTGTTGAGAAAATGATTTGCAGTAAAAATGAAAACTTATTTCCTTTTAGCTTTCTGTCAGCTTCCTCTGCAATTACACATGTTTTAGATCTAGTGCAAAGGAGGGAGCAAAGGAAAGGGAAATAGTGTTGCCTTTGCAAAAGTAGCTTAATTATGTGCAGTGTGGAGCCAGATACTACATTAAAAAGGCCACATAACAAGGAGATCAGCTGGACATGAGGGAGGTAAGAGTTTGAAAAGTAACAAAATCAAGGCAAAAGGAACATCTTTTTAGATACCACATACTTTAAAAACCAGGGCAAGAAGGCTGTAAGGAATGCCATTAGTGCCAGTCACTGCAGCATGGCTGGCTTTGGAGCTGCCCTTGCAGCACTGCACGTGTTTTTTCATCAGTAACTGGAGGGAAGATCCAGGTGGGAGAAGTTTCTATCCAAATGGCAGAGAAATCTGTCCCTTTTTCCTCGCCTGCTGGCCGGTGGCAGCAGCAGAGCAAGTGCATCCCAAGGACTCTCCCCAGGATTCTGGTGCCCTCTGCCGACCGGCGGGAGCAAGATCAGCCTGACGGGAGAAGCAGGGGAGAGAAAGACCCCAGGCCTCTGCCAGCCTGAAGCCCTGGGGTTGCCGTTCTGAACCTCAGCATCCCTATCACTCCCAGCCCCTCTCCAGTCAGCAAGGGCAGGGCTGAGACAGTATCTGTGGGACTGTTTTCAATGACCAGTCCCCTCAGCACCCAGTGAGATGTATCAGCCTCTCTCCTGCTGCACTACAGTGGGGCAGGGGAAGAACAGCGCAGCCCAGGAGCACTCTGTTTGTTCAGAGTGAAAGAGGGGATTATCTGACTGGGGCTAAACAAGTGCCCTGAAAGTTCAAGTCATGTCCAGAGACAGATGAACACAAGCTATACTGTGGCCCCTCTGATGGCATCAGATAAAGGGGCTGATGGCTTGAAGAAAAGGGCTCATTGCACAGAAGAAATGAAGGGTAAATTGCTCTTTTTATTTCCTGCTCATGTCAGCTGGTGATGAATTAGGAACACAGTTCCCTGCCAAAAGGCTCCAGTGAGCCGAATGGCAGGCTGAGAATTTGGGAGGTTCAGCTTTGCAAGGGCCCATTGGGCTGCCTTGTCCAGTAGCATCCTGCTGCAGCTGGGCTCGGGTTTTCACTGCAGGTTAGGTGAAGAAGTAAGAGCTGCCTGGGGACTGCCGCTACAACTGGCAGGGCAGCCTCCTGCTGATGCAGGGGAAGAGGAG
>NW_010146768.1:61399-78641 GCF_000699245.1 Pterocles gutturalis
AAAGAGCCAGTGCACCAAAATGCCAAGATCAATATGCTCTGCTTGCTCTGGCCTGGCTGAGCTCAACATTTTTCACCATTCAAATAAAATCTGTTACAGAAATAGGACCTCTTTCTGAAGGTGCTCCTCAGAAAAACAACCTAAAGTGGTTTAAAACAAGCAAGCAAAAAACCAAGGCACAACTTTATCACAGGGCTGTCGTGCAAATGCAACTAGGGCCCGAAGACATGGGGCACTTGCAAGATGTGCCTCCTTCCCCTGAAGCAAAGGGGATTTGATCTACAGTGCTCAATACCAAGCTTGTGCAAGACAAAGAAAGTAATCCCCAATCTATTCCTCTAAGGCCCAGGAATGAGATCACACATCCTACAGACGGAAAAGCTTACTGAGATTGTACTCAGATTTTAAGAAGGGTTCATGCATCCAGAGCTTTTCTGCTTTTCCTGGCTATATCAGTTTATCTGATAAAGGATATTGCCTTTCCCTAGAAACCCAGCCTTCCTTGCCAACCTTTAGGATAGCATTACGTGGAAGGAGAGAGATGGGCTAGCTGATCTCTTTTAGTAACACTGGGATGCAAGGACATGGAGATATTCGTCACTCAACAAGCTCACCTTCTTTTGATTTCCATACCTGCAGCACACAGCTGCTCCATCCCATTCAGTTGGAAGTTACTGAACTAGCCATCCAAGGAGTGATGGGGCACTAGGAATGAAGACATGGTACTAGCTCCACACCAGCCCAGGAAAGGAAGGAAGCCTTACAGTTCATCTGACAGGATCTTTACTCCCTTTGCCTTCCCTGGCACAAACCAGGCTAAAAAGGCCTTCCCAGAGCAAGGAAGGTTCTCCCTCTGTGAAGGGCATAGTGGCTGCATGGTACTATTTGTGATACACGCATTCTGTAAATAGCTGAAAGTTAAAAGAGTGGCATATGGGTTTGTGGCAGAGTAAGCCTAGCAAGAGAAGTTGCTTTAACTTTGCCCCTGGCCTATCAGGGGTTTTTACTGGACAGAAACATTGCCATCTTAGCACAGCTTCAGTGAGGACAGCACACGGATTTCATGCCCCTCCAGCTCAGAAGAACAAGCAGAGATGCTGGCATCCCTTCACTTCCAGTCTGTCCCCATACCCAACAGCTCAGGAGCAGCCAGAGGAGGCTCAGAGCACCTGCACCAGGGGGTTGTGCAAAACCTTATCGCTACAACACTGTTTCCCACACAGAAAAGGGTGAATCAGCCCCTCCAGATCAATCTGGAACAGGCTTAGGCCTTGGCCACCCACAGCAATATTGTTTCCTCTTTGTTTGTCAGGGTGGCACTGCGCTGAAGAAGCCCATTCCCAGACCTGTCTTGGAGCCAGCTAACCCAGGTAAGAGCCCTGCTTCCTTGCCTGCCTCTATGTGCACACTCTGCATGTAAATGCACATCATTCGCTGCATCCCACACTTTAGGTGCCAAAGAAGAGAGCTCGCCTTGGCATCAGCTCTGCAGGCCCAGGGGGTGTGCACTGAAAGGCAATTGCTTTCAGGCTATGGGAACAACCCTGTCAGGTCTCCATTAGAGAAGGCGATGACAGTCGCACTTATACAGGTGACTAGGTTTCACCCATAAGAGACAGGCAGGAGGATGCTTTAATGAAGGGCACACCAAGAAAAAGCAACCTTCTCTTGGTTAACCTCTGCCCTCCTGGTCCTTGCCACCCACAGTGAGCTAAGGATGTTCCCTGAGCCAGAACAACTAGTCCTGGTGGCAAGAGCTTGGCTTGCTGTCACAGAGCAAGCACCAAAGCTTGCAGCAAATTGTGCTTTATAAAAGCACTTTCCCGCGTGTTTTCCCTTTGGTGGCACTGCAGCACCTCCCCTTCCCAGGTGCCCTCTCCTGGACTAGACCTCAATTAACTCACAGCCTCAGGCTATAAATCAAGTCAATAAAAGGGGCTGTAAAATAAACATGAACAGGTCTTCCCCTTTCCATTCAAATGTACTGAAGTGGCAAAGCCTTTTTCCAAGCGGCATTTAGATACCCTGTGCTTCACTGGCCTCACAAGAGGGAATCCAACGTGCTCAGATATTAATACAGGTGACCTGGTCACTGGGATGCAGGTAGCACTTAGAAGCGTCCCATGGCTTGGAGGTCAGCCCCAGGTCACTTCTCCAGATTTTTCATGGCATGGAAGGGTCTAATTTACAGCTCACAAGAGCTGGAAAAGAAAATTTTAGAGATAGAGGTTAAATAAGCAATGTTGTCGTTTTTTATTATTAGGCCTGGCCTATTAGGCATACATTTCATCCAGCAGACCTACCTGACACCTCAAATAAGGAAGAAAAGTAGATCTTCAGCCTCTGAGCCAAAATCTGTTCCAAGGGACGCCCATGGGGTCAGCAAAGTTGGCTGCACGATACTATGAACACAAAGGACTAAATTCTGCTGTCAAAGCAGCAGCTGTGAGAACTGGGACCTTTTCTAAAAATGTGCAGAGGAAGAGAACAGAGGGTCTATAAACCATTCTACTTGTAGAGCTCCAGTGTCTAAAGCTTCTCTCTGAAAGCAGGGCCACAGCATGCCAGCTGCTGTAAGCCAAAGCGAGAGAAGCACTCTGCTCTGAAGTAGTGAAATCGCTGTAAACAAGAGGGGGGAAGAAGATAAAGCAAGAGCAGCAGAGCTTTAACCCAGTTTTCCTGAACCACCCATGGCCCTGTATTCTTTCAGTGGGTGATGGGGCAGGATAGCCCCTCCAAAGGCTGCCAGGAACAGTCTTTCAAAGTGAGATGACCCAGCTTAGAGAAAGTTCTGCATCGACCTCCTGCAGAGTTCAGCCAGCTCCCCACACTGCCCAGCAGCTTCACTAACCTGGTCTACAGAAAAGAAGTCAGCTTTACTACCCCAAATCACTGCCAGTTCCACTGCTCCAGATCCCACATCAAACTTTTTTATAGCCTTCAGAGCCATATGGAGCTTTGAAATATATTATGTACCTTCCTGGGTCAATAACACCAATGTATCAGTAACTCTCCAAATCTTTGCATTACTACACCCATTGGAAATCTTCCATCTCCCTTGTAGCTCATAATCCAGCCCCAAATTGTGTCTAACTCATAAGCAGACTCTTTGCTAGGAGCCAAACCCTCATCGTAATATCATGAGGGAATGAATGAGGCAACTGCAGCCCATTTTCACTAGCAGAGGGTCCAAAGCCTGCTCAGAAGAACTGAGCTTACCCTGTCTCTAGGGAGTGAGTGAGCACAAATCTGTAGTGGAACAACAAGGGTTAAAATCTTTGGGTTTGTCCTTTTGTGGCCACTCCTCCTGTGTTGATTGTAGGTTTGCAAATAAGTGCTCATTCAGTGAAGCAGGTGAGACATCTTTAGAGTCATGAGATGGATCAGAAGATATAGAAAAAAAGAGTTCAAGAGAGGAGGAAAAAAGCTGAAGGGGACTAAAATCTTCATTCAAGTCTTTGTCCCTCCTCTGTAAATGGGGAGCTACGACAATGCTCCTGTAGTTTGTCCAGTTAATTATAGAACAATATGAGGACCAGGGCTGTGATGGATTGGCGATTTACAAGATAGGGGTGTGAGAGCCAGAGAATGGTAATTACACGAGCGCTTCCACACCGCCTATACAACTGGCTGTTTGACTAAAAGGATCCCTCCTATCTGCCTTCCCCTTGCTGATAAGAGCCCAATGCCACACAGGCCCAGGTAAACAGTGGTTTGGCTTCACTCTGTCTCTCTTGAGGGGATGCTTGTTGTCCTTCCCCCAGCCCGGGTCCTGGAGAGGCACCCAGGGAGAAGCCACAGCACTGGCAACTGCTCACCTTCGCTGCAGGGAGTGGATGCCCAGGGCAAAGATAAGAATCACTGAAGCAAGGCCACAGGCAGGGGACAATGGCGAGGCTTCGGCCACAAAGTCATCCATCACATTGGAAACAAAGCTGTTGTCAGCAGGGACGGCTGCATCCTCCAGGCATGTCAGTTGTCAAGTGAGTTGGATGACAGACCAAGGACTGACAAGGCCTCCAGGGAGATGCCAAGAAGAGAAGAAAGGCCATATAGTGACTGTTGCAATCCCACACCAGTGCCAGGAAAGGCCATGCTGCTTTGCAGATTCCTTCCAGGTGAAGAAAGCATAAATTTCTTGATACCAGGGTTGATTCTTCTTAGTTGAAAATTTCTCCAGTAGCTGAGGATACAGGAGTTTTCCTTGGCACAAGGGAGTATTGCAACTGCACAAATTAAAGCCCTTTACCTATTCTGATCAAAAAATCCAGGTTCAAAATATTCAGGGAATTTTTTTCCCTCTTTTCTCAATGGTGTGAGCCTTTCCATAGATAGAGAGAACTATCAGTGTTCGTTGTAACATTGAGCACACATACAAGAAACCCCACCTTCCTCACAGCCCAGCTGGTATCTTCCAGCTCTGTGACCAGCAGCTAAGCAATACAAGCTTTCCTCCAATTACTCCATTACAAAACTGGAGGAACACAGCAAGGCACTAACTGCTCAACAGAAGGCAAGGGAAGGAAGCTGTAAGCTGGTACGTGCCAATCTTCAGTGTCCTTCACACTTTATGCATATCCCACACCATTACTTAAAGGCTTGCCTCAGGAATAGCTTTTTGATGAGCACCTTCAGTGGCTACTCTTCAAACTAATATAGCAGCTCAGTTTGGCTTCCCGACCAACTTGAGTCTAATTGCCCCCTGTAGACAAGCCCCCGTATGAGTAGCTTCTCACATATGTAGTTCCACCAAACCATCCACCTTGAGGGAACAAGCAAATTTCCAGCAGGTCTGGCTTCCACATGAAAGTAACACAAGAATAGCCTTTCTGAGTTCAGTACTGGGCAGAAAACAGGAATGAAACACATGTTTCTGATCATTTCAGAAGCTCCAAAAGAAGTTTGATTCAGAGAATGGGCAAGAGTTCGAAGGGGAAGAAGGGAAACACGTGTCCTGTTTGAAGTGTAAGGTCTCATTTTTTTATTAAGCCATCTTAGCCACCTTTAACACATGCACGTGAAGTGTCAGCCCAGGGCAATGTGCAGAGTAGTTCATGTTGCAGATATTAGAAGTTAAGACATCCCAGAGCCTGGAAACTGCTGAATCCAGCAACATGGTCTAAGCTCATTATAAAGAAAGGTTAAAGTGGAGATGAGGTGCTGAACTCAGACTCACAAATACCACGGCTTACAGAGGGGTACATCTTGAGTTATAAGCTGTTCTCTCTCCTTTCTTTCTTCTCATTGCAGCTTCTGGGACTTTCCTTCTCTGTGTCATGTTTGGTGACTTTTTGCTTATTTTTCTGCAGTCGGGAGAGATGCCACAAACCTGGAGCTGGGCCCTTCCACCCATTAATCAAAAGCTACAAGTGCTCTGCAGGGAGACAAAACCTCTGTGTGTTTTCTCTGATATTTCTGGAGCACGCCATGGAGGGCGGGGGGGCTGGGCCAAGGACCCCTAGTTAGATTAACATTTTATTCAGAGACCTATTAATCAAAGTCAGAAGTGGCGTGAAGCGGCACCAAGGGAGAAAAATAGCTGGACAATCAAGGCCTTTTGGAAAAAAAAAAACAAAAAAAAACCAAAACCCACCACCAAAAAACCCCTCTCAGATTGTCCTGATTTGCTGCAACTCACACACAGTACTAGATGGGAGAGGGGGGACTTTCAGCCTCTATCCAAACAGGAGGGGACCATACAGGTAAATTCTGGCTTTTTTCACATTAAGCAAACAACTCTCTGTATCCCGCCTGCAGCACCAGTTAAGAAGGTCCCTATCTTTCTTTCTCCAGAGCATAACATGCTTTCATGCAAGTTTATACTTTTTAATTATTATTTTTGGAAGACAGCACGATTAGACTTCTTTTTCTTACAAGGAAAGACAGGCTCAGTTAACGGGAATAGGTCTGGCCAGCGTTCTGCTTGATTACGGCCTTTTGGAAGGGAGCATTTTACCCTGCAGAGGAGAAGGCCTTGTACAGCACGATACTGATGAGAGTCAGGCACGTATGTGTCGGCAGACTGAACAACCCAGCGTTTGTTCCCTCCGGCACCAGCACTAAGCCATCACAAGATGAAGCACAGTGACGCACGTGGTACGAGCCTGAAAACACACAGATGCACTGGGCACAGTGCAAAAAGGGCACTTTGTCTTAAGGTAAAGATCAGCCAGGGAAGAATTCACCACTCATCCCTACACTTTGCCCCAAGAACTCAGCCACTGGAACCCAGCATGCTTCAGCAAGAGTCCAGTCAATCCTTGACCTCTGTCTCCACAAGCTCTTTGGAGAACGGTAGCTCAAGGACCTCTGAAACCTCAAGGCGCAGAAGGGAATTTGGCCCCACAGCCCAGAAGAGTAATGGCATTAAAAAGTTATTCTGCAGTGGTTTGATCAGTAGTACCACATAAACAGAGCCCCGAGGAAAACCTTGTGCTTTCCTCTCAAAGTGGGGCAAGCCTGCCGGAACAGAGAGGACAAGGGCTAAGCTGGAGAGCAACATTATGACCAGTCATGCCAAGCAGATCCTAGGAAAGTATGGCAGCTGCTTTATACAGAGACAGCTCTGCTCCAAGGAAGGACAGACTTGTCTCTTTCTCAGAGGGGGAAAACTGCATGTATATACCCTCTGCCCAGGAAGGGCCAAGGCATCTCCAGCAGCTTTGGCTTGGTTTTCTCCCATGGTGAGTTCCCGGCAGCTGCTGACAGCAGGGAGACTTGGGGAACTCAATCCCTTCTCTCCTTCCCAGGCTTCTGCCCCCTCCAATCCCAAAACACAAGTATATGGAGGAAGAAATGGATTTTTCCTGTATAGATACATGAGACGCCAGGCAAAGGGAGGCTTGTGGAATGCACAGCCCAATGGATCTAGTTTCCCAGAAAGACTGGCCTGGCCTTAGCATAAGGTTAATTAACTCCGGCAGCTCAGGGCTGGAAAATGTCCACTTTATGCACTAGAGCGCCTGTCCACGGGTGAAGAGGGGGCCAGGCAAACCATAGGGGCAAAGGTCCATCTGCAGGCATGTATGAAAAGCTTGGCTGGGCTTGTAATTGGGTCCTGTGGGAGGAACACAAGAAAGATTTAGCCAACTGCTATAGCCAGAGCAGGGTCTTGTGGGGGCAAGAGGAGAACAATAAAACCACAAAAGAGCTAGAAAAACACAGCCATGCCAGGCGTAGGTGGAGACGCATTATCTTATGGGGCAGGCATGCACTCTTCCCTCCCTTCTCTGAGCATCACAAGTGCCTTTGTATCCCAGCCTCCAGGAAAAATGGCTGAGGGCTTGACGACACATCCTCAGTGGGTGTTATGGTTCACAAGCAGAGGAGCTGAGAGCACACTGCGGCACAGCAGAGAGAAATGAAGTTACTCCAATGCCATGCAGACCTGATGAAAGCGGGATCTGGCTTCCCTTGCACACTGAAAGAGGACACGGTCCCATATCTCTGTGCGCACTTGAGTGAAGCGTGTTTGAGACCGGAGACCTGTGTTCCCACTGCTAGTCCTGCATCTTGCCAGACTGCAGGATACATTTCATGCTCAACAAGATCAAAGTTAGAGAGATCTCTTCCCAGTGCAGCAGCTCCCACCTGCACCACACATCAAAAAATGCCCTTGCTCCCTGTCATTCCTGTAACACCCAGGATTTGAATATTTTTAGAAGACTCATGGCAGCATTTTATGAGACTTCTGTGAGGTGGCAGCAGCTGCCCATCTAAGCACAAGGCATGGAGATAGTGACCCCAAGACCCTGGTGTCAGCCTGTAACACCAACACTGCCAGCCTCAGACTTACTGAAACCTAGAGGGAACTCGATCATTAACTTGACCATGAAGAACAGGGGAAAAAGGTCCCTCTTCTGCAGTGTGCAAATTATTGAGACAAAAGCGAGGAAGAGCTACATGCCAGATAGCCACCTTGAGCTGAGCATCCTTCCCTCCCGCTTCCCAGGAAGCTGGTGCGAGATGCATGGGACGTTCCATCCCAGCTTTGCTGCTCCTGTGCCTTGTGAGAGCAGGCACATCCCAAAACTTTCTGCTTCAATTTCTCCATGTTTGCAATAAGTGTAGCAACTGGTGTCCAGATTGGCAAAGGCCTCGGAGATCTGTTGATGAGAAGTATCTATAAGACATTTTTATTTTACTAAGTATGTTCCCCACACTTCCTAAAACAGCATCACAAGGTAGGTAAAAGGATGAACAGTCCCGGAAGCTGTTTTAAAGTGTCCCACTGTCCAAAAGGTAACAGACCAAATCCTCTACACTGCATTAGGAAGGAAAAAGAAGCAGCCAGGGAGCTTACAAATCTGCTCGGGGAAGCCTCTGTGTAGCAAAAGGAGGGCAAGACATTAACGCAGAATTTCTGTGATTCCTTGGCTTGCTAACTCAAGATAAGTATCATAACCTTAAATATTTGAGGGAAATACTAAACCTAAACAAAGTAAAGTAATGTTCAAACTGAATTATTTGCAAAGAATAGGAAAGGAAAAGAGGCCAGGAGGCATTGGACAAGCCAAGGAAAACATTTTGAGAACGCCATGCCACTTGGTGCAAATATATTTCAAAAGCAAAGAAACAGTTTTTCATAAGTTATTGCATAGTCAGGCTGTAGGCAGGAGGTATATCCTTGCCCCTGCTTTGAACCACAGATACATCCTCTCCTTCTGCCCAGCATTTTTCAGTCACAAATCTCAAAGCACTTACAGATGTTCAAACTTAGCATACTTCCGAGATTAACTTTCTAGATTAAGTTTCTTGATAACTCTACCCAATAAAATAACTTCAGTTTTTTCTTCTGCTCACAAAGTCCCTGCAAAAGCTGCTTTGCTGTGAAGCTACAGTGTGCTCATAGCAGCCCATAAGTTCTACTGCTTTCCTCTCCATTGCAAGCTTAAGTGCAGCAGCTGCAATATATTTTATTTTTTATTTTATGTACAGCTTGGCATACACTGACATGGGTGCAGAAACTCCAACAGAAGAGCCTCCCTTTCCTGCTGTACTGGACTCTGAACCAGGGCTGGATTAACCAGAAAGGTGGGAGGGCAGGGCAGGAGGAGCAGAAAGCCAGAGCAAAGACAGGCAAAGAAATCCTGGCATTCCTCTCTGAGCCTGTAACCAGATCCTCCCTCCTCTGTTATTCTTGCCACTCATCCTCCATCTGTAGGAATTGCTGTGATACAACTAGGCCAGCTCAGTAGGCAACAACTGGTTGAGCATTTGTAAATGCTCAGTAATCGGCCCACATCGAGCTCCTTGTTGCCAGGAAAGTGCCCATCAGGTCTAGCCCTTTTTTCTGCTCAACTCATGGTTGTTTTCCTGGTGGTGTGCGCAGACTCCATCCTGAGGGCTGTTTGCTGTCAGCTTGCTTTGAGCATCGGTAGCACTGATCCTAAATTCTGCAGTGAGGTTCTTCCTCCCTAGCTGAGCGAGGAAACCTTCCCCAGACAGCTCACAACCGCAAATGAACAGCCAGCAGTGATCGCTCCCACATGCCTGCCAGGGACCTCTTTGTCTTTGCAGCGCTCAGCTCAGACCTTCCTCGCTGAGGGAAGCCAAGGGGAGAGAGCTTGAGATGGGTTAGTGCTGGCCACCCTGGGCAGCTCGCGAGGATGTTGCAGTCATGGTGCCCTGCAGCAAGCTTGGTGAACTCCCTGTGGCATGAGTCCCACCCTGCAGCTGCCAGGTGGTGAACGGCCCATCTCATTCGGTACAGGGAACACTGGTGAATCCACTCATCGCCCAAGAGCTCAGGAGTAGTGCTCCAGAGAAGAGTGCAAGATAGTGCCCCATACTGTAGAAAGTTATCTCATCTGATGGGTAGTCGTTAAAACCAGAGGACAGTTTACTCAAGGCCCTGGCTGGCTCTAAGGGCAGGAAGGAGAGCAGTTCCACACCACCTCTCAGCTCGACATGCTTCTTGTCCCAGGCACAGATGTCCATCTCCGTACCGGCCTACTTCAGCACCGAGCGACCTTACACCCTGCTGGTGCCAATGCAGGGGCGTGCAGGGACCTGGCAGGGTGCAGCTGTCAACTGTGCAGCAACCAAACTCAGCATCGCATCTTGCCTGCTTCCCCCACCAGCCACCACAGCCCAACCCAAGGAGACGTCACCCCAGCATCTCTGGGGCTGCAGCCTGTTCACAGCAGGCAGGGAGCCCAAGGCCCTTGACTGCACTAATGCCAGGCCATCCCTGTGCTGGATCCGCCTTCGGGATCCCCATCTGCTCCCTTCCCTTCCAGAGGCTGCCTCCTGCCTGCCCTCCTACCCCAGAAAAAGCTCCTGTTTGATATGCACTCCAGCTGCTTCCCAACAGAGAAGATGTTCCCTCTCTGACTGACATTTCCTTTGAAAGAAGAGAAACACAGCAAGCGCTGGACTCCCAGTGTGTCAACACATGCAGCTCAGCACCTCCAGGGGTCCTGGGAGTCCTTCCAAGACCTGCCAGATCACTGCGGTTAATAAACTCTCAGCCTCTGAGCAACAAAAGTCTTCTGCTTTCCAGGGGAGAAACCCCAAATGCTGTCAGTCCTGCACTGCTTCCCTCAGGTGGATCCACTTGCACAGCAAAGCAAAAATAAAGCTGTAACTCAGGCAGGATCCAGCCTCTCGCTGGAAGATTTATGCCACAGAAGCTTGGCTCCAGATGGGACTGTAAGCCACCTCTCCTCAGCAGCAGCAGCACACTAGGTCATTGGTGTCCTACTAGCAAAGATCATTTACCCCACCCTCCTCTTTCTCTTCCTCTGCGGTCTTACCACATGCAACAAAAGACACTTCATCAGGCAGACCCTCTTCACTGTGCAAGATACAAACCTGGTGGAAACCATTCAGTGAATTATTATTTTAATATGAAACTCCCCACTTGGCAAGACCAAGGAACAGTTGATATAAATATCTATTTTTAAAACATGGATGATTAAAAAATATAAAAAAATCAGTAGAGTTGTTTAGATGTCTTTTTTCCAGTTTGCAAATACTGAAGCTCCAAGTTTTGGATTAGAGTAACTTTTCATTTAGGAAGTCAAGTGGGTTGCTAGTAGGCAGGAGGGTGAGCACGAAGATGAATGCACCAGTTGTATGCCCTGGGTTTCAGCTGAATTGTTTCCAAGATAGACTCTTTCCCCCCCTATCTAAGATGGGAAACATCTGAGATAATTTCCCATCCCACATGGATTTCACAATTTCCTATCCCTGGGAACGCAGAGTGCCTAGCACATGGGGCCCCGCAGACATCTACAGATAAAGGCAAGGCAAGGTAGGAATGCTGGAAACTCACAGACAAACAGGGATTGAAATTACATGCTAATTTTTCCACAGCTAATTAGCCACTGGAACAAGTTTAGGGGATATAGTGTCCAATTTTCATCCCAATTTCCTCTCATTTTGACAAGACTCAGATGCTTTTGGTGTTTTTAGAAATACTTGCCTTACTGTACATAACATTGGTTACACTACCAAGACATGCATAATCAAGTGCCCTTGCCCCACAGCTGGGTCTTCCTGCACCAGATCTCATTAAAGAAGATTAATCTTGGCAGTTTGTGTGCACAGCCTAGCACATTTACACACACTCCAAAGGCTCCTTCGGTGAGCCCTGGCTTTATTGAAGACAATGGCAGAACAGAGCAGGGCTAGCATTTCACTCCACTGCCTTCAAGTTACACGCGTTTTCAGCAGTTGCATCTCCGCGTCATTTATTCCCCCCGCACGTCTAGAACCGAACCAGGGCACTGCTCTATTGCAACACACAGCAACTTACCCAAAGCACGACTTCTCCCAGAGTGTGAACGCCAGCACATAGTTCAAACCACGCCGCACTTAACGTGAAGCCTTCGCTCAGATCCAAACATGAAAATATATCTCATGATATATTTTCAAATTACAGACAATGCAGTTCCCTCTCTCTTCACCTTTACCTTATGTATGCATCTCTCTTTTCCTTCTCTCTGCGTGCCTCACTCACTCAACACAGAAACGGAAAACATTACAGTCCTTTTTTTGCTCAGGCCAAGAACCAGCAATGGAGAGATGTAAAACACTCTACCTGGAGCACTGTAGGAAACTGCAGGGGAATCTGCACACTGACATTCAGGGACAGCACTTGGAGGGAGTGTCCCTTCGTTTAGGGGTAGGCAGCACAGAAATGACAACGTTATTTCTTGCACTTTTGCAAGTCTCAAGCAAAGAGGAAAAAGCAGAAAAGTGACCATTAAAATGCCATTCTTGATGGATAGTGGCAGGGGGGATGAGGGGAGAGAAAGCGATCAAGAACACCAACGTCTTGCTTTCAAAGCCTTCTGCACTGGATCATCAAATTAATCAGTTCAGTGGTTTTGGTGCAGCTCAGCCAGCGAAGGACCAAACAGGGGAAAGTAGCAAGCTATATTTTATGTACAACTTGAGAAATGCTGACAGCACTGGGAAGGGTGGGAAAGAGCAGGTACCAACAGAATAGGCAGCAGCTCACAGCAGAGATGAGGATGAGGCAAGAAGGATGACGCCAGCTTTGGTTTGAAGTGAGCAGCCAGCCCAGGGTGGAGGCTTTGAACTGGACCCAGAGAGAAGCATTACAAGATACAAAAACATTTATAGCTGTGCAGGGAAGCTGCCCTCCGCTTCACAGGTTTTAATGTGGACAATCTCGCTGCAGCACATGGGAATTTATGGAAACTAAATATGAAGCACAAGTCCCACTGACTGTCATTTTGCCTCATGCGCCCATGGAACAAAGATGTCATGCTTTATCTCCCTTCCCTCTCCCTGCAGGAATCCAGGCAGCTGATCTAATACGAAGATTCACCTGAGAAAGGTACAAAACAGCCTGGGGAAAAGCTTTCATTTCACCAGCAGGTTCATTCACAGACCCAGCACATAAGGGGTCCATTGTTTCTGGAATAAATTCTCCATTTGAGCTCTCTTCTTTGGCCATGATCAATGGGAGGGAATTAAAGTCTCATCCTGGGAAAAAAATTAGCTTGCTAACACTGTGTTGAAAGATCAGGTAATGGAGATGCAGAGCAAGTGTGGGCACCTGCACCATCTCTTGGTGAGCTTGAGAATGCCAGAGGTAAATGCCCCTGGCGGAAAAAGCTCCCCAAACACAGGCACAGCCCATGTTGTATCCCATGAGAGACAATCAAGTGAAGGGCTATGATTCATAACAGGAGATGTTGGTGTTTCACAGTCCTTCAATCCAGACTTCAGCTCCCCACAGCTCCTGCCCAGTGTGGGGGCATTTAACTTCTGTAGGTGCTTATGTATCTGTCCAGCCTTTGCATCTTCTGTCCTACCAACGCACAGAACCAGCCCCAATAACTTTAAGCTGTTCTGCACCTCTATCCTACCTAGCCCTAGGGTATTCTCAGAACACCCACCTCCCACCCATCCTCCTACCTTCCCATCTCTAGGTGTGGAAACACACTGTTCTCACCACTCACTGATGACAGGTGAGTGTTTTACCCTCCACCTGCCAAGGGGTGGATTTCAGCCCTCCAAAGCTCATTACTCTGAACACCCCACAGAGAACCAACACTATTTTCATCACGGCCATAGCAACACGATGCCCACCTTCCCCTCCTCTTGGTTTCAGTCTGATGTTTTGGAATTCCAACAAAAGGACTGTTTAAACTAGTAGCTACAGGTTAAAAAAAAAAAAAAAAAAAAAAAAAAAAAAAAAAAAAAAAAAAAAAAAAAAAAAAAAAAAAAAAAAAAAACCCAAAAGGTAAAAAAAAAAAAAAAAAAAAAAAAAAACAAACAAAAAAAAAAAAACCCAATGTCTGCTGCTTGGGCAACTAAGTTTGGAGCATCACCGTCAGTCTCTCTGGGCAGACACAACAGCACACTCGCTTTCATCCTCTCCCAGGCCCACATCGCACCTCGATTTTACCAGTAAAAGCAAACAAGAGCTTAAAAGCTATTTGCTGCCCTCTTCCGAGCAAACCCAAATTACATGTCAATACGGGTAACGGCTCTGGAGACAATCTTTCATTCAGTGAGCAGCGCTCTGTTCTCCTGCAAAATTAATGACATCGGTATGGCATCAAACCGCTGTGATAGGGCAGGTTAGAAGCCATCACCAGCTATTACAGATGGGGACGGCAGATCCGTGCTATGCAGCCTAAACTGTTAGGTATCCACAGAAGGCTTTCTTGGCATTTTGGTTTCATTACTCTCAGGTTAATCCTGCTATGTGGAAATGTAAAAAAATACCTCCCAGCATATTCTGTTCTCAATAGTCACAAACATTTAGGAGCAGAAGCAGACCATGAGACACGTAAAGAAATAGGAAAAAAATTACTTGTAGATTTACGGGTGTGGTTTAGGTTTTTTTGGACTGAAACCACTTAAGTCTTTTATGTCCTCCAGCAGTGCTCTATCCTGTCCTTCCAGGGAACACACACCGTTATCTAGACATACAGTATGTACACACATACTATCTTCAGAACAAACCTTAACACTGCAGCCTGCTGCTTTCAAGGCATTTATCCAAGATACCTAATAATTCACAGAAACCTGTTAAATTAGACCACCATTAAAGCCCTCTAAAATCAGGTTTATGAGCCTGAGAGATCCTCAGTTTTCATATGCAAATATATGAAAAAAGTAAAAGCAATTTCTAAAATAGTTCTTTTCCCATGTACCCTAGGCAGACAAGATGCCCCATGATGTGGAATCAACACTGCTTTTCTTGGCACTCTCTCTGGGATGCCCTGCATGCTTCAACTCTGAAGGGAAATGAGGGGTTTGAAGACAAACAGGTAGCCTTGTATTAATGACCATGAAAAATGCCTTTTTCAATTTGTAAGCGGTGCAACAAATCCCAGATCAGGCTGCCACCAAGGCATCTGTTGAATGTTCTCACTTGGGCAGACACACAGCATACAGCTGTGACTATGTGAGACTGGGATATGCCATGCTTCTGCAGGACTTTCCTCCATACACTCTGCAAGCACTGCTTAATCTCCACCTGTTGCACAGAATTGGCCTCAGTGACCAAGCCCTGCTGTGGATGACAACAAGTTGTTCTTTATGTGATGTTTTCATCACTCATACAAGGGTGCAGAAACTATGAAAGTCTACTGAAAATAACAGGGGTAGGTTCCCAGGTGTCACATAAACTCAATCTGTAAACAAGCATCTGCAGCAATCTTGAAGCAAAACATAACCATTATCACCATAAAGTACAGGGACTGAAAAACTCGTTCTCTGTGAGATTTTGGGCTAAAATTCTCTAGGCTCCAAAATCAGCTTGCTTTGCTTTCAAGATTTCTTTTACTCTGCAAAGCAATCAAGAGTCACCTTCCAGATACCTGAAAAAACAGGGCATTTGAAAAAAGGAAGAACCAGTGTGTCTTCCCCAATGTCACCTGCCAATGTCACCAAGGTCCTTCACTTAGGAAGTGCTGACTTGCTTTTTAGACAACTCAGGTGTGGAGCTCTGCATCACGGAGGCTGCAAACACACTGTGGTTTGGTTTACCAGGGTTTTTTAACCCCGTACCTTTCAGAGAAGGGAGCTGTTGGGAAGCACCCTGAACCATTGACAACACAGCAGCCTGTCCAGAAGGCCTGGCAGCCCAGCCCTGCATGCCCAGCTGTTGAACTGGCCTTGACACTAGTGATTTGCAAAGCAGCTTAATAGATTGCACTTATTTTTGCCATATTTCACCACTGTTTCCCCTTTGAATCCACTGTGCACTTGTGGACAGTCCTTCCATTCAGAAAGAAAGCCAGTTCCCCTTCAGCAGCAGCAGAGCAGATCCTCTGCAGGCCAGGGGAGCACAAAAGCATCTGTGACGTGCAGCTTTCTGAGCCAGGAGAAGCCAAGACACGCAGGCTCTAGATTTATGGATTAGACATGTTGCCATGGCATACAAATCACTCTGCGCTCAGTGCAATTTATTATCACATTGCTATGGCTGGTCACACTCTTCACAGGTGCAAATGATGCCAAAAAGGCTTTTTGCCTTTCATGTGCCAAGACTTACTGATGCAGAGTCAGGACCCCTCCCTGCCTCCCCAAGGAAGTGAAACCAAAGTCAGCAGCTGTTCTGCCTTTATGGGCACACTGAGTCCTGAAGATCTCCCAGCACCCCAGAGTGGCACTGACAGGCAGGCAGCTAAGCAGTCACAGGGCTAGGATTGTGTCTGCTCCTGGTCCAGCCTCTCAGCCCCTGCCTGTAGCACTGTCAGTACCTGACACATGCACTATCAACATCCTCTAGCCCATGTAAAGTCAGATAAAAACCCGCAGAAAAAACAGGGATTCATTCTGCCACACTAGCACTCTGCAATAGTACTGGGAAAGCAGTGACCTTTTACATCCCTTCAATGTATCAGTAAAGGAAAGGGACTTCAACTACAGGCATAAACCAGCTTAAATAACAGACCTAAAGAAATGAGAAGGAAAGGGTGAAGGGCAGACAGTGGGTTGAGGTGCTTCCTTACACATCTGCATTTTGATTCTGGGAAAAAGATGCTGGGGAAGAACAAGCCATAAAAAAGTCTTTCTATTCCTATGGCAAGTTTGCTTCTTGGTGGGAAAAAAGAATGCAAAATACTTAAAAATCAGAGCTTTGAAAGTGTTAGGGCCCCTCACAGAGCATCAGTTTGGGCATCTCCACAGAGCAGGGTCCCCAGCAGAGCTGTGTGTCCCCCTTGGAGGCCACAGGCACCGGTGATACTGCAGCCCCTAGAAAGAGGTGCATTGGCTACAAACTCCATCAAAGTCTAAGCCCCAGAAGAAAAAACAAATCTGAGCTAGAGCTCCATTTCCTTGGGTGCTACACTGCCACATTCTGCCAGGCTAACACCACAGAGGATCAGTGTTGGTGGGACACGGGGCAGGGAGAGGAAAGAGGCCTCCCAAGGCAGAGCCTTGTGTCACTTACCTCATGTCAGGCTGGCCCAGGCACACGCAGCACAGCGAACATCCTCCTCGGCCTTCAACACCATCCGCCACGCTGCACACCAGCCCTCCCTCAGCTCAGCAAGGGGGATTCACTCCGCACAGAGGAGCCCATCTCCCGCCTCAGCCGCCATCTCCACTGCCTCCACCCCAGCACCAGGGGCTTACCCCACTGCAATACTTCACGCTTTTCGGGCTAGCACGGCCTCCTGCGAGAAGATGAGCCGAGGTGCGGTAACCTGAGGCAGAGAAGCCCCAGGACCCTCCCCTTCTCCTCAGACACCCCGCAGCGCCCGGACCCGCGCGCTCTCCTCACAGGTGTCCCTCAGCGGCC
>NW_010146769.1:0-477 GCF_000699245.1 Pterocles gutturalis
CAACCCTCGGAGGAAGGTGTAAAGGACAAAATATATAAATGGAGCAAATTAAGTCGCTCCGTGGGTGGGAAAAAAAGGGAGTCTCTCCATCTCCATCAGCCCTGCCCACGGCCGAGCCCAGTGTCACCAGTGCCCTGTGCCTGTCCCCACGCTGGTACCTGTTTGGGCCATGTAGATGCCTGGCTCATCCGCCGAGCGCGGCCACTGGGTTTTCACCTTCTGGATCTCCTCGATCTCATTGCCTGGAAGGAAGAAGAGCTGCGGTGAGAGTGGGCAGGGGACAGGATGGGGACGGGCCACCATGGGTCAACGGACATTGCTGGGGGGACACAGGGATCCCCAGCCCCACGCCGAGCATCGCGTGGCATCCCCGAGGGCTAGAGATGGCCGAGCACACCCACAGTCCCCCCAAAGTGTGTCCTGGCTCCTCCCAAACACCTCACCCCCATCACAGGGGCTGCAGCCGGAGCCCTGGGT
>NW_010146770.1:0-4083 GCF_000699245.1 Pterocles gutturalis
CTGGATCCTGCTGACCCTGGGCGCCGTGGGGCTCATCCTCTGGCAGTGCGCCGAGCTGCTCCTCAACTACTACAGCGCCTCGGTGTCGGTCACCGTCCAGTTCCAGAAGCTGCCCTTCCCCGCCGTCACCATCTGCAACATCAACCCCTACAAGTAAGGCACGGGGTGCTGGGCGCTGGCGGGGAGGGACGGGGACCCTGGCACTGCCGAATTCCTCATCCCCTGGTCAGCCCAGCTCCTGACCCCTGCCCGGGCTCATCCTGCTGCTCAGCAGCAGCGTTTCCCAGCAGTGGATTTTCCCTCTGCAGCACTTTGAGTAACGTCTCCACCTCTGTGCTGATGCTCTTCAGACACATGTGGGGTATAAACTCACCCTCCACTTCCTGCCTGCTGAGCTAGATCCAGTCTGTTCGGCTTTGTGCTCCAGACAGCCCCTGGTCAGCTCCGCGGTTCTCTTCAAATTCCCTCCTTCCAGGACCCAAGTTGCAGGATTATAAAGATTGCCATCTCCTGAAGAATGGAAAGGGAACATCTGTCACTCCCCTGTTGCCTCTTTTTTTCCTTACAGGATGCTTTGACTTTATCGATCAACAATACTTTTTCTCCTGCCAAACTACACTTTACGTTGGTGTCTGTTCCACTGCCAGCTACCCACCCCCGTGCCTGCAGGCAGTCCAGCTCCCTGAGGCTCTTGGCACAGACGCAGAAGTGTTATTTCCACACGCTCTGCCTCCTCGGGCTGGCTAACCCAACCTTCGGGGAGCCTGGGAGTCTGTGCGGGCGTTCTCTGTAGCTCACCCTGCTTTGCTGCTTCTGGTCCTTGCTCCGAGATCTCTCCGAGGGCACGGCTGCGTCTGCCCACACCCATGTAAATCCGTGTGGCGGTGAGAGATCCATGTGGGTCTGCGACAAAGAAGCCTGTCGTGAGCCATGAGATTCTCGGTGCAGGGGGCAACACGCTGCGGCGAGGTGGGGAGCTGAGCTGGGGTGTCACCGTCTGTCCCATTGTCTCCAACACAGGTACAGCTACATGAAAGAGTATTTATCCGAATTGGACAAAGAGACCAAAAAAGCTTTGGAGACTTTCTACGGCTTTTCAGAGGGCAAGTCCAAGGTGCGCCGGTCGGTGGATGAGTGGAACAGCACAGGGAGCGAATTCTTCCAGCAGATCCCTCTGCTGAAGTTTGAGGACTTCTCTAGGACAGCAACGGACCTTCACAGTGGCCAGAAGAGGAAAATAGAGGGCAGTGTCTTCCACAAGGATTCGTCCATAGTGAACTCTGGGGATTCAAACGATATCATCGGCTTTCAGCTGGTGAGTGGCACTCTTCCTTGGCCAGCAAGTTCCTTGTGGGGCAACACAGGGGTGTTTGGGGTTGGTGTCCCTCCGGCCAGGTTTATTGCTCACTTAGGTGGCTTTATACTATGAAAACCACTCCATGTGCTCTCTTGCCTGTTCTGCCATGCCTCCAGGGCTGCCTGCAGATTCAGCTCCAGCTCTCTGGAAGAGAAATGCCTTCCTGAAGCCTGTTCAAATAGCCTTAGTGCCTTCCATGACCTTTTCTTTGGGCCCAGAACATTTGATTGTATGGCTTAGCCCTGAGTGGGAGGTCCTTGGTGCCCCCTTGTCCCCTTTGTGCCACTGTAACTTCGGTATCACACGTACCTTGTAGAATACATAATTTCATTTCATCTGAAATGCTTTTTCCCGTTTGTGATTGTCAGTGCGATGCAAACAACAGCAGTGAGTGTGCACTTTATACATTCAGTTCTGGTGTTAATGCTATCCAAGAATGGTACAAGCTGCATTACATGAACATCATGGCACAAATTCCCCTGGAGACTAAAGAAAAATTGAGTTATTCTGCTGATGACCTTCTACTGACATGTTTCTTTGATGGCCTATCTTGTGACAAAAGGTCAGTGCACAGAAAATACCTGCCAGCTTAACAGCTTATTTCCACGTGCATAATGTGTAGGAATTGAATATTTGGTATTTGCTGAATTTCAGCAGCAGCCACTTCCATTTTGAAATGAAAGCACACATCCGTGCCTTCGTGAACTTTAGTTATGCTCTGTAATTTAATTTGTCATAGTGTTCTGCTAAGGGATAAACCCCTGGGTTTTGGCAGAGTCAAACCTGCCTGCTTAGGAGCGTGGCAGTGCAATTCTTGTGTGTGCTGGTAGCAGGAGAGTCGTCTCTCGTACTGGGGATGGCGGCAGAGTTCCCCTCTGCAGTTGTGGGGACAAGATTGCACTTGTACACGGGCTTAGCAATGTCCCCACTGCCACGCACGAAGCGAGCCGGGACAGCCGAATCGCTGCTGACGGCACTGTGCTCGTGTCTGTAACCGTGCAAACGTGTAACATCTTCTCTTGGAATGAAGAAGTTTGCTTGAGTGGGAGGGGGTGTTCACAGCCAACAAACACATGAATGTGCTTGAATCACGCAGGTGTGTCCTCAGCCTGCCCTGCGTGAGCCTGGCTGGGACATCTTTTCTGAAAAATGACCACTTGTCTTCCCGTAGACACTTGGCTATGGAATGAGAGGACTCTGTCCCCTCCACTGCCACCTTCCTGCTCGTTCTGTAAATCTGCTTCCCCCACCTCTCAGCCCCCATTCCCACATGAAAACCTCTTGAACTTTTCATTTCCTGATGCTATTAAACCAGATCATATTTCCATGTAATTTCAAGATATTAAGAAAGAGACCCACGCTTTTCAGAAAAATAAATTGCTTGCTAAAATAAAAAAAATCAAGTCCTGCTATGTCTCTGCCAAAACAAAAAGCCCAAATCTGCCAGTGTTCTCCCACAGACAGTTAAAACTGCAGAGGGCAAGGTAACAATATTTGATTTCTTTCAGGCACTTCACTCGCTTCCATCACCCCCTGCACGGCAATTGCTACACCTTCAACAGCGGGGAGAGCGGGACCGTCCTCAGCACCTCCACCGGCGGCAGCGAGTACGGTAAGGAGCCGAGATGTACCAGATCACGAGCTGTTCAGCGAACTGGATCCTGCTGGAGAGTGATTGATGTGTTGGCTCTAGATGTGCAAGCTGATTGGGGAAACGCTTGTTTGAACTAGCGCAAACTATTGCCAGAGAATACAAAGATAATATCATTGCATCACTAATGTTTTCCATCTGAAACGACTGCTTCCCAGTTATATAACTTTTTAAAGTAAGTTTCAGACACCTTCCAGGAGACATTATTTGTTTGCCGTACTTGGGGCTGTGGAGGGACAGTTCTACTTGACGCCAGATAATATTAAATAAACAGTGCTGCCCTCCCTGACCAGAAAAAGTGACTCTGGCTTCTGGGGTAACTGCTCCCGCCTGGTCTCTGTTCCGCAGGGTTGCAGGTCGTTCTGTATATCGACGAGGCAGACTACAACCCCTTCCTGGTGACATCCACAGGAGCCAAGATCATTGTCCACGACCAGAACGAATATCCCTTCATTGAAGACATCGGCACAGAAATCGAGACCGCAGCAGCCACCTCCATCGGGATGCACTTTGTGAGTGGCAGCAGCGTTGGTTCCGGGTGCCTGGCGCTGTTTCCTTGAGGCAGATGCAGATATGAGCCCGTATGGTGTTTGAACACTGGCAGCAGCTGGAAGGTGTCTAGTACCTTGCACGTGAGCAGCTCAAGTGCCCCGAGGACAATCCTGTGATAGCACTTTTCTGAACAAAGTTTTCCTTTGCGCAGAGGCTGCTGGAAAATCAGGGCTTCATAAACCAGCTACTGGGGTTTTGTTTGTTCTCCCTTTTCCCCGACCCCTCGGCTTTCCAGGGGATTTCTTGTTTGTTTGTTTTCACAGCAAAATCCACAACCACAGAAACCTGTTGTCAAGTGCCTCCTGTCCCTTTAGCAACAGGAGACGTTTGCATCCCACGCAGGTTCCAGGGGCGGGAGAGAACAAGCGGGAGCTGCGGGGAACCCACGTTAGGGTCAGGTCCTGGAGACGATTGCAGCACAACCCGCTTAGCTGTTCTGTGGGTGTAAGGCTCGTTTTGCTGGGTTTCTTGCTGGCCCAGCTGTAACCCCCCCCCCCCCCCCGGGGCCGCGCACCTCCCCTTT
>NW_010146770.1:4114-7362 GCF_000699245.1 Pterocles gutturalis
GGTTAGTGAAGCATCTTGCGGTGGCTGTCGGCGAGGGCAGGGAGGGCTGCAGCTCCAGATTTCCCCAATTAGTGCAGTGCAGAGGAGGCGTTTGGCCCAAGGGCTTCTTTCCCTGGTAGAGCAGTGAAAGCAGTGCCATCTGCAAGCCTGACTTTCCCCTTTCATCTGGATGGGCTGTTAAGCGAGCATTGTAGTTCCTTCCCCGATGGCAGGGTCAGATCCCTCAGCCAGCTGCTTATCTGTCAGGCTGGGTGTGCCGATCCCATAGATAGTCCCTGCATTAGAAAAGGCATTAAAAACAGGGCTGATGTTTTTAAAATGTGCAAATAGTTAACTATCTTCCTGCTGTCTGGAAAACTGTGGCAGCAACTGCTTGGTCTAACCAGCGGGGATAAACGCTGCCTAGCACACAGCAAGTGAACGGGAGGTATGGGAACCAGAGCGTGTAAAGGGGACAAAGCCCTGCAAGACTGTTTCCTTTGTAACCATTCTCAATATTTGATGTAATATTTTCCTGGCACAGCAGATTTGGACTGTTGCATATAGTATAAAAACCAACATTGAACATATTTCTGTGGCCGTGCTTGAAAGGTTTGGCACGAGGAAGTGACCTGATTGCATCCCAGCATAACAGCTGGGATAGCAGCTGGGCACAGTCTCAGGACTCAGAACAAAAGCTGGGGATCGCTGTGCTGCGGGTAAAGGAAGAGTCCAGAGAGGTTCCGAGGGAGAGTCGCGGTGTCAGGACAGGGCTGCCCCAGTGCCAGATCGGTCCGTGTGCCTGAATCCAAGTACCTGAAGGGGGACACAGCAGACGTGTGCTGCGCACAGACTGCTCGCTGCGGGCCGGAGCGTGGCCATCGCTGCTTTCCCAACGCGAACATCAGCGTCTAGGCTATCGCTCGTGTATTTCTGCTGTGTACCTGCCCCCCCACCCCCGCCTCCAAAAATATTCCAAGATGTTTGGAATGCAAACAAGGCATTGCTTGGTAGGGGTTGCAGTGCTTTAGTCAAATATTTAGTTTGGAAATTATTTCGGTACCTGAGTGAACAAGCAAGCTTGTGTAGGAGTGTAAGCCAGGACAAAAGAATTCTCCACAAAGGATCTGTCATCTGTTAGAAGATGCAGCAGCAGAGGCGGGTGTCCTGGCATTAGATTGTCTGGGGAAGTTAAAAGCATGGTAAAAGCTGGTTTCATGCAATTTTCAGAAGTGATCAATCCCTACTACTGAAATCACGTTTTTCTGTGTTCCCTCCAAAGGAGATCAGAGCATCTTTGTAAAAGAGCTGATTTGCACCACACATGCCTGTAGCCTTTATTGCTGCAGACAGATGGTGATGGTAATGCTCGCTATCTGGTTTGACCTCAGTAACCTCTAGATCTGTAGTCAGTGCCTCAAAGGTAAGCGGGCATTGCTCAGGTTCTTACTGAATCGGTCCTTCGTAGGATCAGCCCCTAATTTTAACCTCTTAGAGAAAGACAGGGGAATGGATTCTTAAGTGGATGGCGTTTCTTGGGGTTTCAGGACACTTTCTGTGTTACAGAGTGGATATTGCTGCAGAAAGGCAGCAGGAGTTTGGGGCTGAGTGAGGGCAGGCAGCTTGCTGGAGCCTGAATCGGGTCTTGTGAATCTGGGGGCTCCCAGCCCTGGTGTCAGCCCTTGCAGGCACAGCACCTGGCATTTCGGAGCGCTTTCCCCTGGGCAGAGTGCGGAGCAGGAGGAGGTGTTAGCACTCACAAAGCAGCACCTGGGCAAAGTGCTGGAGGAGATGCAAACACTGGATTTGGAGTGACTTTAGAGAGGTGCTGTTGAGCAGCCGCGGAGCCTGAAGGGCTGCTTCACCCACCGAGCAGCGCAGCCAGTGCGCCAGTAGCTCAGGAAGGTGGGGGTCTGCACAGAAAACAGGCAAAAACCCAGCCAACAACCCCCCGCCCTCAAACCACACACACACCTCCAGGAGGAAGGATGCATAGCCTCTAGGACTTCGCAAGGAGAGAAAACATACATAGGAATTACTCTGCTTTGAAAAGTCATCCCTGGTGTGATTGTACCCTCTATCCTGGGGAGGTTTGCAGTGAAGACAGCAGATAATCCAGCCAGAGCGGTGTTTTGGGAAATGGATGTTACCAAAAAAAACACCACCCTTGTTTTGACAAGTGATTGACAAATTAGAGATGGCAGGAGGTACCCATGCTGTTCAAACCTGCCCCCTCTGCCACTAAATCCTTTGGTTTCTCCCTGAACTCCAAAACCCACGATTTGTTCTTTTCTTGTTCCCAGACTCGGTCTCGCAAGCTGAGCAAACCCTACAGTGACTGCACGGAGACGGGTGCTGACATACCGGTAGAAAATCTCTACAACAAGAGCTACTCGCTCCAGGTAAATCTGTTACACTTGTTTTTATCAGTCGCTTGAGAACTACCTTCATAAAGAGCTTTACAATATCCTGTAGTTCAGGAGCTGAGATTGCGAACAGTCCAGGCGTGGGGTCACTGCTTTTAACCACTGATGGGAAATACCACAGCACTTTTTAAAATCCGAGTTTTATTCCTAAGTGGTTGATGTTTGAAGTTCCCTTAGGCACCTTGTTAGATAAAGAGGGAACATGAGCTCGTTAGGCAATTTTCAAGCAATGTGAGACTGGAAAATATTGGCCAAGTAAATGTTGCAGCTTAGTAACCCTTGAAGCCAGAAATTGTGACCTTTAGGACTCCAAGAATAACAGATACCATCTAATCAGTATCCAGATAGCAGGATGTTTGTTTACAGAGTAAGTTTCCACTAATTTTGCACGGTTTCTGTAATTGGGTGCTCTTGGAGAGTGTCGGTCGCTCTCCCCTTGAAGAACTGTAATTACACCAGCTGCTGCCTCCTGCGAAGCCTGTGCCCAGGCTGGCGTTTGTTTTATGGGGTGTTATACCTCGCTCGGCAGGGAAATGGGGTGCCCAGGGAAATGGGGTGCCCGGGGAAATGGGGTTCTCCTCTCACTGCTGCTGCCATAAAAAAAAAAGTGCACCCAAGCTGGGCGCTGCTGCCTGTGCTTCTTAGACCCCAGCTCTCGGTTTCTCCCCCAGATCTGCCTGCACTCCTGCTTCCAGAAAGCCATGGTGGACTCGTGTGGCTGCGCCCAGTACGCCCAGCCCTTGCCTGCCGGGGCAGAGTACTGCAACTACAAGAAGAACCCCAACTGGAGTAAGTACTGAACCGCCTCGGCCGCCCGCTGCCAGCCACGTCCCGGCAGCACCG
>NW_010146770.1:7421-10074 GCF_000699245.1 Pterocles gutturalis
CCCCGCCCCACCACGGGCTGGCAAGAGGCAAAAGCTGCCTTCACTCACTCAAGACCCCATGCCACGGAGCCCAAAACTTGTTCGGATTGACTTGTTTCTGACGGTTGTCCCAACTGCTTGTCGTTAGCGCACACCACGGCCGTGTCGAGTGGAGCACTTGGCTGGACAAGGCAATTGCTCACGCCTGTAGCCAGTGACAGCCACTTCTCAGAGTATTTTGCAATATTTATGGGGAAATATTTTTATCCCCACCGTGTAGGTGATGGCCACAAAGGCCACCCACGCCCCAGCAGCCCCCTCCAGCACAGGTAGCAAAGATCATGGCTTTTCTTTACGCTTCTCACCCGTGCCCTCCCTTCCTGCAGTGTACTGCTACTACAGGCTGCACGAGAAGTTTGTGAAGGAGCAGCTGGGCTGCCAGCAGATCTGCAAAGACGCCTGCAGGTGAGTCCGGCCGCGAGCAGGGGTAAGACGCTGCGTGCCCGCGGGAGTGCGAGCTGGCGGCTGACAGCCTGCCTCTCTCCCCAGCTTCAAGGAATGGGCGCTGACCACCAGCATCGCGCAGTGGCCCTCCGCCGCCTCGGAGGTGAGTTCCCCATTGCGCTCTGCGTGACCGTGCACAGCACAAGGAGGCGGTAAATAAACCATGGGGGCCCTGGGGTGTTTGTCAGCACTGTAATGATGCTCCTCACAGAGGCACAGTCTGCAGCATCAGGTCAAGGCTTCCCTCCAGGAGGTCACCGTTGAACTGGGGTTTGGCTCTTGGGCTGGGAGATCCCCTGGGACAGCTGGCACATCGCTCGATGGGAGCGCGAGCTCCTTTTCCAAGGGATTCCTACACAAGCACACGCAGCTGTAGCAGCATTTTCTGTATTTTTTTCCAGGATTGGATGCTTCGAGTTCTCTCTTGGGACAAAGGGCAAAAACTCAACAAGAAGCTGAACAAGTAAGTTTCCATGTGTGTGTTTCTAGCTTGCACCTCAAGCTCAGATACGATCACAGCAGCCCTAGTGATGGCAATTGGGGAAAAAGCTCCCTTAGAGCGGCCCAGCCCTACTGGTCCAACTGGTTATTTGCATAGTTTTTAGTATGTTTCATGTTATTGTTTTACTAAACCCTCCCCTGCCTTCTGTTTCTCCTCTCAGGACGGACCTCGCCAACCTCATGGTGTTCTACAAAGACCTGAACGAGAGGTTCATTTCCGAGAATCCTGCCAACACGGTGAGCGCGCAGCGCTTCCAGGGAGCAGCTCTTCCTCCCAGGCGGGCTGGAGGTTCTCAGCTGGCCGGGGAGTGGTCCCATGCAGGCGGGGGCAGGAAACCATCCATGATGATGCACCCCGCGGCGCCCGCTCCTGCCCTGTGCTGCCCTTTTATCTGGGGCCGCTTTTCACGTGTCCGGTCCCAAGCCCTGCACCAGGGTTGCCTGCAGGAGGCTGGGCAGGAGGGGACAACAGGGACAGCAGAGGAGGGTCCCCCCACACTTGGCAGCAAACCCTGGGAGCAGGCGGCTTGGCGAGCCGGGGACATGCGCCTGGCACTCGCAGGAGCCGATAACCTTGTGCTCTCTTCTCTTCCAGCTCGTCATTCTCCTTTCCAACTTTGGGGGCCAGCTGGGCCTCTGGATGAGCTGCTCCGTCGTTTGCGTCATCGAGATCATCGAGGTCTTCCTCATCGACTCGCTTTCCATCGTCATGCGGCGCCAGTGGCAAAAGGCAAAGAAATGGTGGAACAACCGCCAAAGGGACCAGCCGGGGAAGCCACCGCAGGCTGGCGACCCGGAGGCGCAGGGCCACGATAACCCCGTCTGCATCGACGAGGACCTGCCCACCTTCAACACTGCCCTGCGCCTGCCGCTGCCCCAGGACAGCCCCTTGCCCAGGACTCCCCCCCCAAATTACAGCACTTTGCGGCTAGAGACTGCGTTCACAGAGCAGCTGCCCGACACACTGGAGCTTGGGCACCACTGACGGTTATTTATCCACCCCGCCCCGCTGCCAGAACAAGGGGCGGGTGCTGGACCCACATGTCCAGGGCGGAAGGCACACAGCCAAACGAGCACTGAAGGGCTGTCGGGTCAGACCCGTATTCAGGGATTGGACTTGCAGTCAGAGCCTCTCCGAGCAAAGCTCAGACACAAAAGCTGAGGGCTCAGACACATTAGGAACTTGAAGCAACATCAAATCTCACGTTGATCATGGCAGGAGATGGCTGGAGCAGGACGCGGCACTGAGCTGGGATGTCCTGCCAGAGATCAGCAACCAGCCGCGCACACCCCGTCGTACGTGGGCAGGAATTACTCCCCAGCAGAAGATTGATGCCACACTGAGTATTAACGCTAATTGCTCTCTGCTGCGTGGGGAAAAACCCGGGGCTTTCAGGAACGCAGCGTGACATTGCAGGAAGGGGCACGGCAGAGGTTTGGGAAGAGCAGGAAATGGATAAAAGGAAAGCTCTCGAGTTTTGATTGCAAAGGGGGCCTGAGGAGCTCTTTATTCTGAGGGAAAAGCTGGGATAGCTGCAGATGTGCTTGTAGAGCAAGTTAGTACCCGGCTCCAGTAGAACTTAAGTCATCCCAAAAGAATCACCCAAGAGGGGCATGAAATCTCATTTGGATTGCAGGAATGACCTGCATACTCTGCAGGCTTGGTTCA
>NW_010146771.1:0-3072 GCF_000699245.1 Pterocles gutturalis
CAGACCCCTCTGCAGAGCCTCCCGACCCTTAAGGAGATAGACACTCCGAAAAACTAAATCAAAGCATCCACATCAGGAGTAAGGTCAGTGTGCAAAAGTGACGCTTCTGTGTTTAGGGCAGGTGCTCACGAGAGAGAAGCCTCAGTGTTCGTGTCCTTGTGTGGGGCAGAGCTCAGAGGGCAGGCGGCACCAGGAGCCAGCAGAATACTTCTTTTTCTGTCACACAAATGGAAAAACACAAGCAGATGAGGACTTCAGGTGAATTGCAGTTGCATGTGACCATGTAAGTGATGTTCCTAGTAGTCTGAAGAAAGCTTAAGGAAATATTTTTAGGTCTTTTCAGGAAGAACATTTTTAATCCGTAAAACCACTGGCCACAAAACTGAATAGTGAAAGAAACATTTCAGGCATCCTAGGCTGCTAATCAAGAGAGTTTAAATTTTTTGTTGGTAATTTTAAAAAGAACGTGTTCAGCTCATGGAGAGGTTCTGAACAAAAAAAACCACCACCAAAGACTTTGCAGATACCTACCGTGTTCCAGACTGGTTAATGTTACGGGGACCTGGAATGCCAGAACTCGCCCCATTAGCAGTAACTGGTGTGGAGTTTCATTGTGGGAAAGCTGTAAACCGGTGGGGTTAGCTGCTTCTCGTCCCTGGCTCAACTTGCGATTGCCAGGGTTTGGGCACAGAGTTGCACAGCCTGCTTTCCCTCTCCATCTTCAGATGAGATGTGTCGTGTGTCTGCTCCGGGGCTTGTCTGTGATTGCTGGGAAAGGTGACAGAATCTGGCCTTGGCTTGCAAAGTTGTTTCCTATAAATAATTGGGGTTATGTTTTAGAAGTGAGCTACGGGTGAAACCCTGCCGTACTTTGCTGCTTATGCTAAAATCTCTGTTTTCTGAAATGCATCTTTCATTACTGTGTTCAAGTGGGGGAGAAAAAAGGCTGGGTGGTAATGCAGCAATGTCTTACCAGGTACGTCAGCAAGGAGAATGGGGCCAGTCCTGCACATCCCTTATTTTGTATGCTGTCAATCAGTAAAACACCCTGGGAGTGATGCAGTGAGCTTGTAATCAGTGCAGAACAGGCATGTGAATCGTGTTTAATCCTATTTGACTTGTCATTTTAATGACTTGGGTTTGGGGTGAGCTGTTGCATAGGACTCCAAGAGATGCTGCTGCTTTTAGATTCCTGTAGTTTCATATGTTGTGTAATTGCTAAACAAGCTGCAGTCTGCAGAGCTGATTTGCTGAGAATTCTTTAATTATTCCTCCTGTGCCTTAGTTACTACTCTCTTCAGTGCAGAACTCAAAAGGCACATCATCATCTAGAGAATTAGTTGAAAATACCTTATCAGAAACGAGTTTATATCTGGAATCAAGATTTCCCCTCACGTGTGCTTTGCATCTGCATTTCTTTAAAACCAAATGGTCTGGAAGCCTTTCTTGCGGAATAGCTTGGTGCTTAGATGCTGTTTGAACTACTGAGTAACAGATCATCTGAGCTCTGTAGACTGGCAGCAGTAAGCTTTTCTGGGCTTGACACCAGGCATAAGCTGCCTCATGTCTGTCTTGCTCAGCTGCCTTTCTCATTATGAAGGAAGGTTTTGTTCTGTAGTAGACTTTTGGGATAACCAAGAACAGTGCTTACCCTTTTGCTTTTGGTGAGCTGGAAGAGCAGCAGGAGAGGAGAGCAAGTAAACTGGAGACTGTATGGCTTCTCTCCAGGTTCCCACGGTGAAAGATTATTGGCAGCATGTACAGACCTGTGGACTAGGGCAGCTTCAAGAGCCCTTGCTCTGCACTTTGGTTTGTTCCCTGGTGAAAAAAAAGTCAGTCTCCATTTCTTATCAGCCCTCCTAAGCATGAAAAGCCCCTGAGATGGAGCTCGTACAGGAGAAAGACTGGAAGACGGAGAAGGGAAAGCTGCTCTCTGCTTTAGGTCATGCTGCAGGGCCAAAACTGGGGAACTTGGCAAAGAGGAACGGAGACTGTGTGGTAAAGCAGGAGTTACTGGCCTTTTGGGGAGGTATTTAGAGTTCTAATTTAGTACATTAATTCTGACAATCCCAATGGATAAAACAGACCTTTTGTCTTTATTTTGAACGCTAGTTGGCCCTGATTTCCCCTACCCAAGTAGTGACCAATTGATTCAGTTTTGCTGTAGTTTTTAGGGTTTTTTGTTTATAGTAGTTTTGTTTACATCCCCTTCATGCCTCATTTAATCAACTTGCCATTACATATTAGAATGGTGAGATGTGCATAGATGACCCATGCCAGGTGCCTTCCTTATAGCCCCGTTACTGTCAGCGCAGCCAGGGGAAGTCGGGGTACTCTGCCTGGCCCCACTTCCCCCAGCGCTGGGCTCACCCCTCCATGCACTTCCCAGGGCTGCCTGTTTTGTCACCGATCTGCCAGCAAACCTGGGAATCAACCTCCCTTAGAAAATACAAAATATAGAGTGCTGTGGCAGCTGGCTGCACCCATCCCATTGCTGTCTTTTGTAGTAAGTGTCCCTTAAACATAGACATCAGTGCTTTTTGATCTCCTGACCCCGTTTGAACACAGCTTTAGGTAAGAATCACCTTTCCAGTCCCAGCTCATCCTGTCTGTAGCAGCTGGGAGGTATTACCCATTCAGGCTTGCATTTGAGTGTGAGGTACTGATTTCAGACAAGTGTCTATCACTTGAACATAAAGTGTGCAGCTGCAGCAGCCCCCAAATGATTATTACCTCTAAGTGGCAGCCACTTGGTTCTTTTTCCTTTTTTTTGTCTCCGTAGTATCTGTATAAGTACCCATGGTATGATTCATTTCCCCAGCTCCAGCTGGCTGAAAGGTAGATGTGGAGATGAGCTCTTCCTCCAGGGCCCAGTTACGGTCAGCAGGGAGTGATCCATCTCTCCAAAGGACAATCTGTCCATCAAAGGGAAAATGGGATAAATTGCTTATTGCTACTCACTGACTATTCTTTAGACTCAGAGACTGAATTTTTGATGGGCAAAACAGGAAAAACCTCACTGACTATTCTTTAGACTCAAAGCCTGAATTTTTGATGGGCAAAACAGGAAAA
>NW_010146772.1:0-27062 GCF_000699245.1 Pterocles gutturalis
GGAGAGCGACCACCTGGGGCGAGATGACCTGAAGCAAAAAGGGCCGATCTTCCGGAGGGTCCTCACCTCTATACTGGGCATGACGTGTATGTTATGGAACAGATTATTGGCCACTCTGGGTCTCAATTCTGAACCGAAGATCAAATCCTGGGCTAGTAACTGGGGCTGTGCTCCCTCCCAGCTTCTCTGGTCTGACGACCCTGGCAGCTGCGTAAACATCACTTTTTATCAGCTTTCTTCTGAGCACAAATCCAAAACACAGCCTCCTGCTAGCTGTTATGAAGAAAGTTAACTCTGTCTCAGCTTAACCCAGGACAACTATGATTCCATCACACTCCATACATGGAAAACTTAAGACTGAAGCCTGTAAATTTAAATAACAAAAGCTATTAGCTGCCCTTTCATTAATGCTAAAGCAATTTTTAACTATTAAAAAGAACATGAAGAGTAAGCAATTACCCAATAATGTAATTTTCTTCCTTCTGTATGTTATCAGTATTTTACTTCATTCTGGGCTAGAATGTGAACCGTCTTATTCCCACCGGTAAGTAATTACTTGCATTGATAAACCTGCTGAATCCAGTGAGACTATTTGTGCAGGCTGCTACTAATTACCAAGAGTGAAGAATTTACAATATAAATCTCTCTATATATTTACACATTTGCACAAATATCTATATGGTGGCATTAATCACACTTTCTATGTTCAGAGGAGCATATAAATCTCCATTAATACTTCTTTTTACAACTTCATCTATGTATTTGAAGTTCCACAAAAGACATTGGTTGGAAGAACAAACAGCAGCTCCCATGTCATCTATCGAGTCCCTGGAATGTATAGAGGACTGCTTCCTCGTACAAACGTTAGATGTGTCAATCAGGCACATCTGGAGGCACTGCTGGACTTGCTACTCACAAACCAAGAAAACCTGCTTTGTAAGATTGCAGCTGGTTATAGGTTATAGCCTTGGCTGCAGTGATCACAGTATTGCGGAGTTTGGGATCCTGCTGAGCACGCTGAACGTTAGTACTAAGACAAAATTTTTCAATTTTAAAAGAGCAAATTTCAGCTTGCTCACAGCTCAGTTGGGAGGGATTCCGTGGGAAGCTTCCACAGAGGACAGAGGAGCTAGTGAGTGTTGGGAGTTTTTCAAGAACGCTCTCCTGGAAGCAAAAAACCAGTTGATCTGCTTGAAAGGTAAGGGAAGTGGGTGGAACAAGAGACCCCTTGGCTGAACTGTGGGCTTCTGAGTCTGCTCAAAACCAAAAGAGAAGAGTACCAGACATGGAAATGGACAAATACCCATTGAGAACTACAAGGCCATTGCCAGGGTATGCAGAAATGCAGTTAAAAAAGCAAAACCTCATCTTGAATTGAAATTGGCCAGAGATGTCAAAAACTCCAAGAAAGGGTTCTTCAGGTACGTAAACAACAAGGAGAAACAGGAGGAAAATATTGGCCCCCTGTTGAACAGGAGAGGTGAACTAGTCACCAAGAACGCTGAAAAGGCAAAAGTTCTCAACACCTTCTTCACCTTGCCTTTACCAGCACTGTTGGGCCCCAGCCCTTAGGAAGAATAATCCAGGTCGATGCAAACACAGACCCACCAGCAGTGAAGGAAGAGTTGGTATGTGAACCGTTACAGGAGCTTGACCCCTACGAATCGATGGCCCCTGAGAATATTCACCTGAGGGTGTCCAGAGAGCTGACTGACGACATTGTGAGGCTGCTCTCCATAATCTTTGAGAAGCTGTGGAGATCACAGGACATCCAAGAAGACTGGAAGAAGGCTAAGGTCACCCCCATCTACAAGAAGGACTTAAAGGAGGATCCAGGAGATTACAGGCCCATCAGTCTTACTTCAGTCCCTGGGGAAGTTATGGAACAAATCCTGCTGAGGGCTAACACAAGTGAAACGAAGCACGTGATTGGGGAATGCCAGCACGGATTCACCAAGGACAAACAGTGCTTGACAAACCTGGTTGCCTTCTATGACAGAGTAACCTGCTCAGCTGATGTGAGGCAAGTGGTGGACATTGTCTACCTGGATTTTTCCAAGGCTTTTGATACGGTTTCCCACAGCCTACTCTGACAGAAACTGATGCATTATGGTCCAGACAGGTGGTCAACAGCTCCTTTTCAAATTCGCAACCTGTCACAAGTAGAGTCCCTCAGGGATCAATATTGGACCCAACACTTTTCAGTATCTTCAAAAGTGATCTGGATGATGGGATCAAGTGTGCCCTGATTAAGTTTTCTGATTATAACAAATGGAGTGGGCAAGGGGACACTTCAGAAGGGAGCGTCACCCTGCAGGGAGACCTGGATAGGCTGGAAGAGTGGGCTAACAGGAACCTTATGGAGTTCAACAAGAATAAGTGTAAGGTCTTGCAGCTGGGAAAACATAATCCAGGCATGCAGAATGGTATGGATCTACCTGCCTGAGGACCAATTCTGTGGAAAGCAACCTGGGGGTCCTGGTGGACAAGAAGCTCAATATGAAAGAACAGGGTGCTGCTGTGGCAAAGAAAGCCAACAGGATGGTAGGTTGCATCAAAGAGGGCACCACCAGGAGAGATAAAGAAGTCATTACCCACTCTACTCAGTGCTTGTCAGGCAACACCTGGAACAGTGTGTTCTCTTTTGGTCCCTGCTATGCAAAAAAGATGGGGACAGGCTGGAGAGGGTCCAGAGAAGGGCCAGAAAGATGATCAGGGGACTGGGAAGCCTGCCATATAAGGAAAGGCTGAGAGAACTGGGTTTGTTCAGTCTTGAGAAAAGAGGGGTTAGGGGAGACCTCATCACCATGTTCCACTATTTAAAGGGTGGCTACAAAGAAGATGGAGATTCCCTTTTTACAAGGGGTCACATGGAAAAGATGGGGGGTAATGGGTACAAGTTAATCCTGAAGAGATTCCAATTGAACACAAGAGGAAAATTTTTCACAGTGAGAACAATCAGCCGTTGGAATAATCTCATCAGGGAAGTGGTGGATTCCCCAACACCGGACACATTTAAGATTCAACTGGACACGGTGCGGGGCCATCTTGTCTAGACCACGCTTTTGCCAAGAAAGATTGGACCAGATGATCCTTGAGGTCCCTTCCAACCCGGTATTCTATGATTCTACAAAAAGTACTGAAAATTTCCTAACGTAGATTTGTACAGATTTTCTAAGGTAAGTAAAAAAAGGAATAGTTCAAGTCTGAAACATGATAAGCTGGGGGAGGGAAGGGGGCGTTTTGGAATAACCACTTTGGTGGATTAAGAAACAACTTTTCCATGTGGTTCTTCTCAGACTGTGATGTGTTACTAAGTATTTACACAGAACAGTGAATATATGCCACAGAGATGAGGTGAGGGGGGAATGGCCATTAGGGTTAACCATGGGAAGAAGATGGGAAGAGATGCTGGAAGAAGTATTTCAGGCTAAAGATCAGATTCATTTGAACACTTCCTGAAGGCATCCTGGTACACGCCCTCCCACTAAGCTGGGCAGGAGCCTGAATATGGATTGTAACTGCTCTGCTGCAACAATGACATCAGGCTCTCTACACAGAGTCTATTTAACAACAAACGCATTATAGTCAATGGGGAAGGAGAAGACTTTCAAATGGATCACTGCCTGTAGCTCTCCAAAAAGCTTGATCCACAGGGGTAAGAACAGAGAAATATCTAATTTTCTGGCCAGGTTCTTCTTAGACTCATGGATAACAGGGTCCAGAAGTGTATTTATGATGTTCCTTCGACCACACTCAGCTTGGCAAACCTTAAAGGGTCATAGTTTTCCTAGAAATTAATCACCACGCAAAACAATTTCTAGTTAGGTCCTTAAACCAATCTGACTGCATGCTCCAACTACGACTGTCGCTAGCAGTCTTATCATGTTGGTACATTTGTCAACTGTGAGATCACAAACTGCATAGCATAATTCCTTAGTAATTCCATTACCTCATTCATCAATCTTCCATTCTACCAGGGTAACCGTAAGAAGAGTCACCAACCAAACCAGCATTGACAAAGACCATTGCTAGGTTTCGTTATTAATATCTTCAATAGCGATATCATTTGGCCACTTCAGGTAAAGATGCTGATGAAATTAAACAGAAAATGTCTATCTGCCTACTGTCAGCTTTCTGCAGCACCCACCTTTCAATATGGTACAGCTAAGCTCTAAAATTCAGTTTTTCTGTAAGAGGCTGATGCTACATCAGAATTACAATGGCTGCTGCTAGCTGAATCTCCGAACTTCCAACACGATCTATGATAAAACTGAGGCATCTACACTCTCTGCATAGGTTAATATTGTGCTAATTGTAATCTAGAATTGGGCCCTATTTCATAGCATGGAACAGGTCTTAAAAGTTATGGTCAAGAAGCTACTTTCTTCCAGACAATAACTAGATGAATATGCCCTCAACTAGCTCAATCATCAGCTAAAGTAATTCATTAAAATGAGACAACAAAGCAGTATCCCCAGTATCCAAAAGGTGCTGAAACAGAAGAACCTCATTGCTACTGTCTGCTGCCTCTTCCAGTTTATCTATCAACCACACAATGCCAGTATTAAACAGGTAGAGATAAGACACAGCCATCTACATTCCTTGATAAGGAGGAACCACATTATGTAGCTACTATTAATTCAGACACAACTTTACATTGTGTTATAGAACTTCTCTTCCCAAACCACGACAGAGCCCCTGATCTGCTTTATCAGAGCCTACAGGTTTTTCATCACACTACATCCAAGTGTTCACAGAGATCTATAAAACGGTGCTGTGCATGCTTTATCATGTTCAGCTATCCCCAAGAGCTGTCTGCAGGTGAAGGTCTGGGTAATCATAGAACAACACAGTCTCAAGTCAAGCTGAGCATCCTGGCCTTTGCAATGACATTTATTGCAGATTCAAGGCACTAACACAGAAGCAAAGTTTCTTCCTCAGACCATAGGACAAGTAGCTCAATCAGCTCAGCACCACGCTCTCCCTCCAAACACACACGCATGTGCACAAACCAAAACCAAAACAACAAAAAACCGCAAATGAAACAAGAAACACTGAAACAGAAAACTGCTCCTTTCTTACTCCTCCTTTACTCCAGTCTTTGGCAATGGTATTTGGACAGTATAACAGTAAATGCTTTATAGGTGGCACAACAGCATTCTCACCTGACTAAAATGATCCCTAGGGTCTTCCCACAATTTGACTTTCTGGCAACAGGCTCTTGACTAAGAAGAGTGCTCAACCTGATACTGGCCACAGGCTTGACTGACAAATGTCCAACTCCACCTTTGGCTTCAGCCACTTGGACTGAAGTATGGTCAGGTACCAGTTAAATCTCTGCATTTGCTGAGAGCTCACTGGAATGCTTCTCCACGAACTAGGTCACATCATGTCTCTCCCAGTAACACAAGAGAGGAATGCTTTTCCCATGTGGAGAGACCGTCAAACTTATTGAAGGCCCTTTAAATGTTAAAGGTGTTATACAAACACAAACCCTCCTTGTTTCTGTCTTTGTGCTGTATATCTCATCATTTACATTTTAGACTGCATGCCATAATGAAGTGGGGGAAAAAATACTCCATTCCAGTTCCAATCGCTTTTGTGATTCTTATTTTTAGAACTTTTCTCTGTGGAGGATAACCTTATGGAGCCACACAACATATCCACTGTCCTTGCTCATCCTCCAGTAACTTTTCAGTCTGATAGTCAAGTTCAGACAAATTTGAGAGGGGAGCAGGCAGAAATTTTAAACAAAATTTACTCCTAGCAGTTTAATGAAAACCAATGACTGTGCAAAAGAGAAATATGTAAAGCTCAACCACTATACTCTGCTTGGCAACAGCCTGTAGGGCACTTGGTGGTTGTATGTTGTGGGCCAGTCAATACACTCAGTGTGCTACGCTAGCCAGACATGGTGCCACACATTTAATGTCACCAGGAGCTTGGGGAGGAAAAAAACCAACAGAAGCTATTGGATTCTTGCAGTAAGAGAGAGTAACATTTGGGAAACAAAGCACCATTTGATAAAAAAATTAGTATTCATTAATTTTGCTGCTTTTGGAACCAAATCTTTGTATTTCAAACCAAAATACATTTTATTTATCTACAATGATGGTATCTCAGTTTCAGTAGGGTCACTATGGGACAAACAACTAAAACTTGAGTAATGATGGCTCAACGGATGTGTATGCCTATAAAGGACAACTCTCACGCAGCTTAGCATCAGTATTACAAGTTAGCATCACGCTTCCCTTCATAAATGACATAGATGGTTAAAATAAATGTTTCAAAGAATTTAAAGGGATTGTCCAACTGAAGTGATTCTGATATCTTTACTCAAACCAAGTTGCATCTTACACCTCGAATGACCCCATTGATTTAGATTAGATCACTTAACTGGAGTAAAGTACTACTCACTTGGAGTAGGCACATCAAACTAAGAGCTTTCAATTGTGTTCAAAATGAATTTGAGAAGGATCTTACCTAAGCAAGAGCTAGCTGAAAGGACTCCTAAGAGAATGTAGAAATTAGAGTACCTGTTCATCTGACTTATTAACAAAACATGAGTTGATTTACTGAATGCCAACAGACTTGCTGGTATTTAGGCACTGATTCTATAAAATTATTTTGATCATATTTGAAACATCTACAGTAAAAAAGTTCTGGGGTTTGATGATCTCATTAACATGTTGATTTATATGAAAATGATGATTTATTTTAGGAAAGGGTACAGTCTTTCTAATGAAAATCTGACACAGACTGGAAAAAGAAAATAATTGCTCTTCTCCAGAATCTCTCAGTTTAAAAATTTTACTGGCTGTCACTTTTCTAGTATGGATGGCTGTTCAAAATGAATTTAGAACATTTCCGTATGAAATGTAAGCCAAGTAATTCCCCATTATTGTCTTGCACCTTTATGTAATGTAGATGATTAGAAAATGATATATTCCTGAAATCAAAGCCTGCCTTAAATGTCATTCTGCAGTCAACATGAAACATTTTAATCCATTATAACTCTATTAAAGGTAACAAGGATACAACATGCCTCCTGAAAGCTTGCCAAAGAGTCAGATGGAAATTAAAAGTCAAATGTCTATACATAAGGGAAGTTTTTATTCCTCCTACAACCTTGTCAACATATAGTTAAAGATACATTTCTTGAACAGTGCCTAGAGAAGTGGAAATTGCGTTGTTGGGAAACACATACAAGAAGGCAATGAGATGAAAAATATTTCCAGACAGATAGAATGTAAAGGTACCATCAGACTGGAAGTAGTAAACTCTACTCTGCTCTTGAAGACAATAGGACTGTTCTGGTCCCCACACTCCTTATATTAGGAAATGTCAAGGCCCTATACTTCAACTACTGTTACAGTAAATTTCGTTAAAATAAAAGGACTGCATGGGCACTGATTTGCTTCTTATGGCTTATTAGTTCATCCAACAAACAAAATGAACGCAGTTAAGGAGCTGGTTAGTTGAAGGGATTTGTAACAGGATGCAGAAACTAGGACATTAGCTCAAATACTACGCAAGTCGCTAGAGACCAAATGTTGTTACCATCTGTTGGTGGCCTATGTGAAATCATTTGGTGGTTCCAGTCCAGGGACCTCATAAACTCAATGGATACCTGGCAAAAGTCAGAAATTCCATAAGCTTGAGTTGTTATGAGTTTCCAAGCTTGCTGACTCAACTGGGAGGCCCGTGAGTTTAAGACAAACTGTTTATGCACCAGGATCTGAACTTCTCCCACCAAAGCAGCTCTGCACAGACGCGCATATAGGCCAAAGAAACCGTAGGAGAAAATCCAAAAATTAAGTTTTCTCTGTATAGGCCCATCAAAAGGCAATGTACTTTTCAAAGAAATAATATATTTTTCTTTTTTTAAAGTAGTTATTTCATGCAAAACAGAGTGCCTGAAATCATGCCTTTTTCAAGCACCTACAGCGGTATCTTGATTCTCAGAAGCGTTGCAGCATTCCTGGTAACCTTTAAAATCAAACCCCTATTCTTCAAATGATGATACAAACATGTGAAATAGCTGGCCTGAAGTTATTTAATTATGTTAAAATGGACAGGAGGTTGGCTGCAAATGCCTAGTATGCTTCTAGGCTAAAGTCTTTATTTCTTATAAGCTTCCTTACTAATACAATACTCCAGCTATCCTATCTTGCATTAACTTAGTTATTTTAAAGTGACATTTATATTATCTTCCTTGCTAAATCGTGCATCCCATAATTTACTCTTGAGAAATCCTGAAACACTTACAGAGCTCTCAAAAGCTGTAACAACTTATCTTAGAAGAAATGCGTAACATGTTGAAAATAAGAGCACGGCTAACTGCAAGCCTGTTAAATTCACCGAAAAATGACACAAGCCAAACAACGATGTCAGGTGCTGGACCAAGAGAAGATGCTACTATTACTTGCAGCAGAAATATGGTCCTGGCAACACTGCAACTTGCAGAGTTTGCTGAGATGGAGCCTGTTCTGAAAACAGCAAGTTGCATTCATGGACAACGTGCAATGAAGTTTTATGTTGCTTGTCTGTAAAGGCAGTGAAGAGGAAGAAGTCCCGTGGCATACATGCTCTCCTACTAATTACTCAATTACTAAAAATTAGGCAAAACAGCGTTGTGGTAGCATTTCTGAACATTTTCCACTAGACACACATGGGCTATAGCTGAAGAAAAACAGAACACCTTTTTTTTAGAGATGCTACATGCTGAAATGGAAAAATAGGAACCATTCTTCTTCTAACAGAAAAGAAATGAAAGATATTAAATCTTCCAAGAAGCACAGAGCTCAAGCCTCCCTGAAGCACATGGATCGACCACTGAAGCAGCTGTTCAGTTGCTGGAGGCATCTCAGAAGCAGATCTGGCAAAGGGAAGGATGGATGAGCAGGCTACATGTTAACTGCAGGCTTGTAGCATTGTGTTGTCTTGCTAACTCCAAGCATGAGCAAGCCCCAAAATTCATGACATTTCATTTCTCTTGATACACGCAGTAATAACTGACTTTTAAAACCCTTGAATTTTAAAACCAAAGCTAGTCTTCACCGCTGTTACATATACTCAAACCTCAGGAAAGTATCCAGTAAAAGAGGAATACAATGTCAAAATATCTGGTTGGTTGGCTCAATGGAAGCGCAAAAATAAGAACCAGCAAGTAGCTACAAATGGTACTCCATCTGGAAAGATTTTCTAGTCCTTGTCCCAAGGACTCATTTTGGGACAGCAATGTTTACTTTATGTTACCAAATTTACACATGAAACAAATGGTGCTTAATCGGAGCACACAGATACAGCTGTATTTGAGTCTTTCAGGTTATTAGCCAATTAGAATAACAGCTAACAGGGGCCAGCCAGGTTGGGACAATTCACTTCCTTCCTCCTTCTTTCTGTTCTACTACATAATGGAATTCCAATTGTGGTCTGGCACACAAACGCTACATGCCTTATCATTATGATAATTGCTATCATTCTTCTTTGGAAAGCCCTTCTGCTGTTGTTTGTAAGCAACAACTCACTGCCAGCTTCAGAGGATAAACAGCTGCAGTGAAAAACAGGCGTCTTCTGGTTTTCACTATTTTACATCGTTGAGTAATTAGGAGCATGGTTTAACCACTGGATTCCACAACGGAGTTTGGAGACCACCTGAGATAACAGTTCTGGGGTGTCAGCTGTTCATTCATCCGAACGGGGACTAACTTCAGTGTCAACTTGGGCACTTCATGTGCCAGTCCTATTTATTAGCTATGATTTAGTTCACCCGGGTATGCAAGCAAGGTGAGCAGATAATCACCCTCTGAAGACTAACCCAGCCTAATTAGAGCAGTGATTTTGTGTAGTCACCTCACTTCCACAGCTCTGGCTGGAGGAAATTATGATTGCTTTTATTTTCCTGAAGTGAAGATCAGTCTTCTATAGTCTGGGAAGCCTTAACTTTACTACAGCACTTTATAGTAACATACACAAAGATGTTAAGAACCCTTAAAAACTATAAGTAATACCAAAGCATGTGGAAAATTATTCTGTGTAGAAAGGCACTCAGAGATCATCCATTTTTCAGTAGGTATTCATCTAAGTTTGCTAAAAAAAAAACCCAACCCAAACCAAACCAAAACAGATTTCCCAAGTAAAGAAAAAAAAAATAATGACTCCAATACACTAAAAACCAGTCTTGCAGAATCAGCTAAGGCATACTAACTTGGAAGTTTTGAGGACTCCTGCACTACAGTATTTCTTCTACAGATTCATGTAAAGCATTTCTAGAAATGTTTCAACATCTCACACAAAGAGTAAAACCATTGAAGACACTCCAATATTTAAAAAGTCATTGCATGCTATTTGACTTGAAATTTGTTAAAATAAATTTTACAAGTCATACGGGAAAGAAGCCTCTCTGTCTGTCTTATAACTGTTCATCTAATGAACTCCCATCAGAAATTAGGATGTACTATGTAAATCTAGAAAGTTTTGCTCATATCCTGTTTCGTTCTCGTACTACATACTCCTTGCTCACGCACGCTGGAGTCTCAATAAGATGGCCACTCAGTGCGAGGCTGGCTTTGCCATGACTTTGCTAGCATTTGTACTAACAATGCAACCTAAACACTGCAGGTAAACAAGCCAGTAGTATTTTTGGAATACCCTGCTGTTCTAAAGTGCATTGTGAATATTAACATATTCCAGTAAATTAGTTTGCACTCATTATCATAAGCAATTACTTACCGTTTAGATGCTGCTGATATTAAATTGGCAAGCAATTTGCCAGAATTAATACAGAGCATAAAAAGCTTTTCAACATTCTAACAGTACAAGAAGACAAATGTCTTGAGTAACACAGCCCCGTCTATACAGATGCCTCTCTGTACATAAAAATTCTGTGTATCTCTTCCTATCTGATATCTCTTCTTCAGCAGCAAGTGGATAACTACCTGAGGCTCTGTGACAAACTCTTTATAAACTTTGTTTTGATGCTGTGGAGTAAATCATAACCACCTCAGGCCAAATGCGACAGTAACACCTCATTCGCACTGAAAGAGAAACTGTTGTCATGCTCATTTTTGAAAATAATAGTTTAGAAAATCTATCGATGTGAAGTTCAGTTCTGTGCTCTCCAAGCTATTACTCGCTCCTGGTACAGCACTGTCAGACGGCAAGGGTAAATCAACACCCTTCTCCTCAAGATACAGGTAGGAACAGAACAAGGTGTGGGGAACCTGGCCAGCTTTCGGCAATAACAACCACCTGAACCTATTTTTCCTCAGTCCAAGCAAGCAGTAACCCCAAATGAAACAACGAGAGTCACCTCAGACTAAAAATGCCCGTGAGAAAAGAACCAGCCCTCCTTTTGTGTAGGACACTTGGTGAATGTTCCAGAGACACTCCTAACAGGGTGTTCTGCTTAGCCAACAGCAAAGTTGCAGATCACGTAGCATGAGGCAAAGATAACCCAAAGAGTTTTGCGGGGAGTCTAAAAAAATGGGAACAACTTGCTTTGTTTCTTAGTTTACATCTCAGCCCCAAGTTTCAAGTGAATTAGGTCCTAGCTAAGAAACACGTCTTTTTGGCTTACACAACACCACCCCTCATGTTGCTCCACACAAGAGCGGAGTCAGCACCAGAGGCAACCCAGAGCACATCAGCGAAGGAGGCACAAATGCAGGGATCTGGAATAGGCTCTTGCTTCCCCTGAGCCAGCCTGCACAGCTGAGGAGCAGAGAACAAGCACCCAACAGTCCTCTCTGCCAGCAAGTACCTCCAAGTTGGCCTTCGGATACAGGATGGACACGCTCCCAGTGAGCACACAGACCTCAGTACGCCTAAGTGGAATTCCAGACCCGCACTTCAGTTACTAATACACTCACAGACCCTGATCTGGTGGGATTAAGCATCTATTTAACTTGCAACCCGCTGGTAGAGGGCATGAGCTTGTAAACTCCTTGCCTTGCTTGTATTGTGCCTTCCTACCTGTTTATATAAAACTGCCTTTAGCGTGACCGTGAACCTTAATGGGGACCTTGGGAATCCAGTATACAGTAAACAAACTGCAGTAGTTGAAGTAATTCCCAGAATACATTTCTAAAAATATAATTTGTGATCTCAGGTCTCAATCTTTCAAGCTACGTTTCAGTCTGGAACCAATTACTATAACCATCTTATCTCATAAAATACACAAGACTGTAATAGAAACACTAATGGACGCTTAACTCTAGGAGCACAATGCTCCCTGTCTGCCAGGCTCAATTATGTTCTCTTCTATTACATATTACTGGGTTGAAAAGATCTTTGGTAAAAATAGGCATCATTTTTTAAAAATCATTTAATCAGTTCTTAGATATACTTCATCTTATTCAAGGCTGAAGAACTTTCTGCACCTTTTTTGTTGCTAGCTTTAAAAACATACATTTCTAATTTTTTTTTTTTAAAATCAAACTTTCCAATTAGCCTTGTGAAGTTAAACTGCATGACCTTCAGAGCTAAAAATCATGTGTGCCTTGGTCTCTGAAACAAAGTAATGAAGTTCTCATCTGATTAGCAAACCCAACTTTTTATTCTTATTGACCTTGAATAGAAAAAACATTCAGCAACCGTTTGTAATGAGAGCGCTTCAGATAAAGAGATATGCTCAGACAGGGCTTCAGTCACTCCGTATTTCCCCTTTCATCAACCGTTCATCCTCTTCTTTCTTCTAATCCTAATCTGTGAGAGTTTTGACAAATTGTTCTGTTCCTAACGATGCGGCAGAAACCGTGAGCAGCTCTCAGAGCCACAGGCCATGTCTCCAAACAGTCCTCCCTCTTCTGCTTGGGGAAAAAAATACATGACCTTACAGCTGATGTTCAATATCAGTGCCCTTCAGCTACTCACTCCTTGTACACAAAAAAAAGAAGGAAAGGAAGCTTCAAATTACCTTTTGATAAATAAAAGATGATGTATAACAGCACAGAAGGGAAAAAAAAAATCACAAATCCCAAAAGAGCAATTTCTCCATTTTCTGGAGAAACCAAGACTCATCTGTGTCCAGAATCTGTACATGAAATTATGCCATAGGATTGTTAAACTAGAACTATAACAAAAAAATAAACCACAAGACTATTTCTTTAAACAGCAATTGCGATTAATTCCTATTAAACCCCACTGATGTTTGTAGGCGCAAACTTGACTTATTGATATTGTAGCAGTGATGAAAAAGGTCGTGTGCCTCATGAACAGGAATCCTCCCTAAAGTCTCATAATCTTACAATATCAAAAACCGAGGTAATCTGAACTTTCACTAAGAAACAAGTCAATTTTTAGAATTAACAGTTGAAATAAAAATTTGCGATTCCCAAAGTACCTTAAAGGTCCCTTGAAAAATAAGGAGGAACTCCTAACTATGTTTAGGTATTTTTATGTTCCATAGCTGTTTGCTTTTCAGCATCTCACAAACAATTGTCCTCACTGTTTCCAACACAGAATCAATTACTGTGTACAATTAATAGGAAGGCCAGACCCGATTCCCTGCCACTGCACAAGAGGATATGGGGAACTGATGCTTTTTCACCTTCTTGTGCTTGACCCCCTCAAAGCCTACCAAGAGCAGTTCCATGCACAGACCAGGTGTGGGTTTAAGGGAAAGCAGAGGGTATACACATGCCATGAATAAGGGAAAGGACACAAAATAGCTTTGCATTAGAATGGCACTGCATTTCTTCAACAGTAACACTAACAGAATTGAATGCAACACTTGCAAGAGTCACAAGAAGGTACAAGATTTCCTTTCACTCCCAAGACAGGATAACCAAGGAAGAAAATGTGACCATGAAATTCAAGTTAATCTGCAAGCCCCTTTACGCTTATGTGAACAAGCAGCACATCTTAAAAAGATGTTAGACCTGAAGAACCACTCTTGCTCTAATTATTGCGGAGGTGGGTAGAAAAGTCTGCTTTTATAACACGTTAGCTCAACCTGATAAACTTCACATAACTATCAAGCACAACCAAGTGACAAGCGAATCCTCTAAAAGCGTGCCACACCATCCTGGATCCCCCAAAGACCAGACTGTGTCATCCCAGATATGTTATCACCACTTTCCTAGGGCAGCATCGGTGTCCAAGTGACCCTGTGGTGCCTGCTTCCAGAAGCTGATGCAGCTGAACCCATGCTTCTTCCTCCTCTGGAAGAGCCCAGATGGCCTCACCTGAGAGCTGTGGGCTTACACTGGGATGGGACTGGACCCACCGCCCTGAGAAGTACCCTAGCACCCATGTGTAGGGCACACTTCAATACTTTGTGGATGTTTCATCTGCTCAATGGATTGAACTCTTTGTAGAAGACCAAAATTCTAAAGAAAGAGTGCAAGTGACCAAACTGCAGATAAACAGAATCCATGAGGTGCTGCAGCAACGCAAACACAACCGCTTGTCAGCTTTTACAAACCACCACCTAATTAGAGCCGTTATCAGAATGAAGGTCATGTTAAATGGTACTAAGCACACCCTGTACTTACACTGATATTCATGTTAACGTTCATCAAAGTAATTCCTGTTTTAAAAGGGATGATTACTTAGTACCATTAGCAGGCTCAGCCTCAATATATTATGCTGTCGCTAACACCCAGAAACCTCAACTTCAGAAAAAGATTCATTATCTCAAGTGCTGAGTCAGTATGAGCTGTTAATCTCAGAGAAAATCCAGTTTCTGCACAGAAGAAAAACATACTTTTTGAGCAAGACACCCTGCCCCTAAAGTCTTCCCTCCAGTTTAGGCGGTGACCTGGATCCTACATCAACAACTCAATTTATTAATTCTGGGCAGCATATAGTAAATTGCTCTCTGGAGCAATTTGTGCTGATGGAGGAGAGCTATTGAGGAACTTTCTTCTCCTTTAAAGAAGACACTTTAGCTGTCACATCGTCCGTTACAATCAATGGTTCCCCTTGCTTCTTTCAGCTGCTTTCCAGCTTGGCACTCTCAAGAGAGCATTTTCAAAAGGAGCCAAATTGGTATGTTTTCCTCGTGTTCTTCTATGCAACGTTTTGTATGGGAATAAAGTGCCGTTTCATCTGAAAAGATACTCTGAACTACTACAGTTTGGGATTTTTTTTGCCTCGATGTATTTTTTTTTCATTTATTTATTTACACTCAGGACAGATAATAAAAGAACAAGCAGCTTGACCTTTGGGCAACTGTCAGAAAGCCCAGCTCTGCACCTACAACAATCAGCGTGACCTTCTTCTCTACATTCAGCAGCTAACAATCACGCACAATAAGAGAGGAAAAAAGCAACCTGGCCCGTGTAGAAAACTGGCCTCGGCCAGGTAACGCAGCCTGTTCTCAAAGCACCTGAAGACAGATGCTTTGTGAGCCCTTTCAGCCCATCTGGGAGCCAGCAGCTGAATTTCGGAATTGTTCACAGTGATGCCCTGCCAACAGCTGCTCCCAGTTTTGCCAGAAGAGATTGAAAAACATTTCTGTAGCTCTCTCTCTGCCATCTCAGACGCGATACCACGTATCATCTGTCGTTCTGCAGGCACCATAAGCACCGTACGCTTTGCTCCTCCATGATCCATCCGCACTTTGCAGAGCTGGTGTGCGCAGGGCTGCTAGGGAGGGTTTGGAGGGTACGGTGCCATGCACAGAGACCTCGCGCTCTGCAGTCTTTTCCCACCACACCACGGGAAACCTGGCTAACTTGTTCACAACAGCACACTTGCTGCGCAAGCGGGCAGCTGCCTCATTATACGCCAAAGTTTTGTTTCCAATAGATTTCAAACGCTCCACATAAAGCAACCAGTCCAAGGTCAAGCTCACAAAAAGCACATACTGCAGCAGCAATGGACATACTGGAAGGAAAAAGATGTAACCAGCTACAAAATACAAGCAGCCTATGTCGGTCATGCTCACAGAAACAGAAATAACCACCAATGTATTTTCTGGCCCCTTTCTGTACGGCATCAGTAGTGCCTTGGTTTTGTTGGGACAGATATATAGTGCAATATTCTATGGCATGCAATATGCTCTGCCACTCGGAGGGCATGCTGTTGATTTTATCGATTCAGTTTTCACACTAGTGTGACCCCATTATTGTCAGCAGAGCAATTGGAAACGGCAAACAGATTCTAGGCTGGTAGACTCTGATATTTCTAATTTTCTAATGTATACAGCTAGCTTTATTTCTGCTTTTTCATTTGACTTTTCCTTTCTAATAAACACACTGCTACAGGACACCTACTCAATGGTCTTCTATTAAAAAAGGGATAGAATTCAGTCCATTAGAGGCATTTATTAGTATTATTAGGATTTTACAACATGATAGCATAATCTGTCCTTTGCCTGAAGTAAACACTCTGAAAGCCCATAGGGAGAGGAAAACTGAAGCATTTTTTCAAGTGGTGAATACTAATCAGATATATCACTGGAGGGAAAAATAATGTTACAACAGGAAGACGCAGCAAGTAGACCATGCCAACAGGTATACGCCAAGGAATTTAAATATGACAGTAGCATACACTTTAGAGAGGAAGGTGGGAGAGAAGCAGTCAAGGACAAACTGACAGGAAGAAAATAAAACTATCGCTAATAGGAGATGGAGAGGAAAATCAGGACAGGAAGGTGAACGTATTTGGATACTTGCACTGAAATCAGCACACTGAGAAAGGCAAGCCAGAGGGTTCACATCTGGAGACTCCAGGCTCCGCTACAGCCCAGGAAGAGACTATCAGGGCTTCATGCTCCGCTCATGTCACAATGATTCATGCTTTGGAGGATACCTAGAGTTTTAATCACTATACCTCTGCTAATCAAAGAGGTCTAAGCTTTCCTGCAATCTTCTAGATCGTTATTTTATGTTTTTTCTCTGTTTGTACTGGGTTTGTATCAGGTTCTCACCCACAGATACATTAACTAAACTCAAGGCTTCTATATAAATACTTGTTAATAATGCAGCTGGTCATTTACTGAGCACAAAAGAAGTGCAGCACGAAGCACACAATAACACTGCCTATTTGGATTATGTGAGATAATAGTCTCGTAAATTGTGATCAACACTGACTCTTAATAGGCCTTTTTACAAGGTCAGTAATAGAGAATTAGGGAAAAAGAATAGCTTCCATAGCTTCTACTTGTTCGGAAGTCAGGTTTCCCATGTGGTACATTATAAGGCAGATTTTGCTATGTCAAGGAAGTTTGTCCACTTCTAAAAGAAACCCCAAAAGCCATACTGTACACACACACACCAGTTTCTGAAGTGTCACCCAAAACAAGGAATCTCTTTATTTCTGCCTCTTTGCACTCTATTAAGTTATTACGATGAAGGTAAAGGCATTCAAAGCAGAAGTATTGAGCCGAGATTGTTTCTTTTCTCACTAACACCTAAATAAATTAGGAATAACTCGTCTGAGGACAACTGAAGTGAAGCAACATAACTGAAATAAAGAGATTACCTCTGGAGCTGTAGAACAGGACCGGCCACTTGGAAGGGTTTGTATATCCTGTGCTAGCTCTGCGGAGTAGACACAGATACAACAGAGTGAAGCTGATAAGCAGCTTTCCTCTTGGAGAGAAGGTGTGGAAACACAGCTCCTGGAGTCGTGTCTCTCTATATATTCATCCTAGCTTTCCGAAACAGCTACCTGGGGATAGGAAGAATCCATTCCCAGAGATGCCTGACTACCTGTGGCTAGCTTAGACATGATGCCTGCAGTCTAGATGCTTGCTCTGGATGTGACAACTCCCATTTCCTCAAGAAATCATAGTGCCAGTTACCACTGGTTCAAAAGCACACAAGAATAAATGCTGCCAACAAGTTCAGCTGCACGGGGATGGGCTGGTTTTCTGTCCTAACATAGGTGAGGGAGGAGGAAAAGTTCAGAGAACAAGCAGCAAAGCAGAAGCTTCCAAACTGTTGATAAAAAAACTATAACAATTGTAACAGGCCATAAATAATTATTTAGGCTTTGTTCACTGATCGTCAGATCCAGACAGGCACTAGGAACAGAGAAGCTGCAAAAGGAGACACATGAAAGATTTGCTTTGCACCAGCCCAGAGCTCGTACAGTATGAAGCTTGCCATGAATTCTGTAACTTTGACTGCTTCTTTAACACAGAATCAGTTCTTTCAAAGCAGTTTGTAAAATTCAGTAGCTCTGCTTCATCGGTAAGCATTTTTCCCTTCCTTTCAGTCCGTGCACAGGCAATGAACAGCACAGTAAGCATGCTGCTAATCGATCTCATCCTCCAACCATATCAATATTGGATTTGTATCAATCCATTTTCACCTAACCTAAATCACTGCTTCAACAAAAAAGCCAGAAGACAAATCTTTGAGGAGGAGCAAGGTGGTATAAGAGACTTCTTCCAAGACCTGGGGGAAGTCCAGAATAAATGCCCAGTAGGTCAGAAGAACAGGTGGGAAAAAACCATGTTGGTAAACAAACAAACAAAAAACCAACTCAGCAAAAATGTCTTCAGGTAGTAAAAGCAAATCATCATATTTCCCCAATCTGAAGAAGGTAGAATGTCAGCTGAGATCCTTTTCCATTGAGCACAACCCTATTAGAATCAATGACAACTATCACATAAGGATAACCAAGCTCTGTGTTTCCTAAATGGGTAATACCCCAGGATGCAAGGTGTGCATAAGGAAACAGAAACCAGCAGCTAACTCTAGGCATCAAAGTGAAGTGCCCCCAGAAAGGTAATAGGTTTCCTAAGCAGTTCAAAGAAAAAAACTTCACACCCCTTAAAGGTTACTCAGAACATCTAAATTTGGAGTCTAAATCTCTTCAGCAGATATACAAGGGACTCCACAGTCCCCAGTTAGATCTCCACATTAGAGCTCCAAAGTTAAGACAGTGTGAGTATTGTCACGGTCCCCACAGACCCAAGTGCCACTGTCCCTGAAGGGACAGGCGTAACTGCCACGGAAAAACATGGGGGCTCTACTTTCATCATCTTGCTTGTTCCAATAAGATCAGGAGATTATAAATGTCACACAGCATACTAGGAATCAAAGGTCCACCTGCATGTTAAGAAGGACTAATAAAGTCATGATTATTTTTTTTAAATAATAGTGATGAAACATTTTCCCCAGCAGCAGTTGGCACCCAAGTACATCATTGCTCACTGCAGCTGTACAAGCAATCCAACAGCAATGATGAATGACTGCAGATGAGTAGCTACATTAAGCCTACACAGCCGGTGACTTCTGCGTTGCTGCTGTTGTATGTATTCAATATAAACAGAAAAGAAAAATCAAAAGAAGAGCCTCCGGGAGAAACAAAAAATGGGGAAAGTGCAGCATGAGAGAATGGGTATTGTGCTGCATCAGTGTGTGTCTGCCACAAACAGAATCAAAGAGAAATAAATCCAGGACAACCCGAGAACAGAAGGGGAAGGGGGGACATTTAGACCTGAAGGCACTCCTTGGAACAGTATGCAAAGCAAAGTTCATTACTGGGAGTCTAAACAGAGCATTTCAAGGCTTAACAAGATCCATTGGACATGTGGGGTATGACAGGATACAAATATTGATAAAAACATCGAGAGTGAGGATTCTGACCTACAAAAAAATAAGAGAATAGTAACACCTGATTAAATTAAGCAAGTGGAATAGGTGCAGGGGAAGAACTGGGAAGCATGGAAAGCAAAGGAGGAAAGAAGAACAAAGTTGTTAGCTAGCGAGATGAAAGATAGACAGATAGATAGAAGTGAAAAAATAAAAACATCATAGAAACTGTATCTATGGCAACACTGAAACAGAAATTAGTAGACATTTTTTCTGCATTTGAAGTCTGAAGGTTGGAAGAAAATCAAGCAAGGTTGCCAGCTATTTTTCTACAGTCTGCATTACAGAAAACATGTCAGGAGACAGAAAAGAGAATATCAATCAGGTCAGCAGAAGGGAAATAGAACATCCTTCTTGCTTTCCTAATGAGCTTCACTTTGTAGTCCTTGTTTTCTAGACAAAAGATGGGTAATTTTTTTCAATAAAATTCTTTTTTTCCCCTAAGAAATACACATCTGGTTGAATTTTGGGGAATCAATTTGATTCAAAAGAATGACTCCATGTTTTGTACAAAATTGTATCAAACTTATTTAAAAAAAAAACCACATTTAACTAATCTAGAGTAAAGAATATAAATATTTGTTTTCCTTGATTGCCTTTTCTCACAAAACAAACATCAAAATCAAACATTTCTATTTGCACACTGTCAAATTTGGTCTTTACATATATTCTCAAAACTTGTTAGCTACATCTACATAATTACTAACATAATGTGTAATCACTTATCAAATGCTGCAATATTTTCCACTGGAGTTTTGTTTCTCTACTGTGTTGCACAGCTTGTATTTCTGGTTTTCTCTAACCAGTTAGGGTTTCTATTTAAAAAGCAAAGCTGGATTTTGCATTGCTTTCTCCTTTGTTCAGTCATTTGTACATGAGCAAGTGGGTGTGAAGTGCTGGCAGATGTGTCATGCTATGTTACCCTGCTTCTAACAACCACACAAGGAGAGAGGCGCTGGATACTTAACCTCAACGCTCTGGTTTTACCAATGAGATGGTCATGTTCAAGACTTCTTTATCGGACTGTTTAACCAAAGGAACAGACCTGGAAGCTGACTGTCAGGCGTATATGTTAATAGAAGAACTCTGTAATGGGATTTTCAATCTATCCATTGGGGAAAAAAAAATAAATCAGGCAGAACTGAAACAGAAAAGGTGCAAAACTGGAAAAAAAAATAGGCAGAACTGAAACAGAAAAGGTGCAAAATGTTGGTGAACTGAGAACACGAAAAACATAATTTGAGACACAAAAAAAATCATGTCCCAGGCTTCAAAAACTCCGATTTATATCTTAAGCATCGGTATTATTTTAATATGCTTCTGAAATGAGAACACTAAAAACATAATTTGAGACACACAAAAAAAATCATGTCCCAGGCTTCAAAAACTCCGATTTATATCTTAAGCATCGGTATTATTTTAATATGCTTCTGAAAGCTATTTCATAAAATGACTGTTTAAATTCTAAAATGAAGTACTTCTTCACTCGGAGAACATTATTCAAAGGAACAACCTGACAGAAGCGAACCAGAATGTCCCTGCATGATGAAGTACATGTCACGCGTATACTCTGTGCATAAATTCCATCCCTGGGTACATCAGGAGATCCCATATTGGATAACTCCCCACTCATTGTTCAAAGTGTTCTTCCCCACCTCAGCTAACAAACACACATCCAATGCAGCATTGCCTCACACCGTGCTGACAGAGCTGCTGATTCCAGAGCTCAGGGCTCACAGCATTTCCAGTACAGAATTTTTAAATCTACATACAGTACCCCTAAACATTTTCTCAGATGCTACATGTACATAAAAATGTGTTAAAACCCTACTTTCAGAAACTGTTATAACAACATACCGGTGCAGTAATTCCAAATGCTAATGTTTCAAATTAGTCTGTTCTTTTAACTGAGGAACCTCTCTAAAAATCTTCTATAAATAGTAAATTCAACAACAGAGAAGTCTCTGGCACTTTGTGAGCATAAACTAAAAAGCAGCTGAGACACAGATCATGGGATTTTAAACCTCAAGAAGAAAAAAAGTGAAAAAAAATGGGGAATACAAGGACAGACACGAAAAAATTTACAACTATTTGAAAGAACGTAACAAAAGAAGAAATTAAGATATTAAAAAAACAAGTAATAATCTATATGAAATTCTGGGCATATGGAGCATATCCTCATAGAAGACACGGGAAATGGTTTCTTCTAGATTTTGGTTTCTTCTAGATTTTGAATCATCATCATGATTGGACTCTGACAAGTGTATTCATCTGCTCTTGTTAAACACAAATCTTGAAAAAAACCCCAACATTCAAAGCAAGTATAGCACATCATTCTCCCATAACCGCGTAGAGCAGCTGTTTCAGACTAGACCTATAAAAAGGATTTGAGCAATTCTTATCTGTATAGCACAATGGAGGATGCACGCATCCCCGAAGGAAGAGAAACTCTCAAACCGCACCCTTACATCCGTTTGCTGTGCTACGTGAAGTTTATGCAGCAATTGCTGCAAAGACACACAGCGCAATGAGTGGCCTCAGGGTCCTGCTTCTACTCTGAATAATTTATCAAACGCTTAGCCGTGTGTTAGAGATCTCTTCTCATAAGCTCGCATCACAGCACTAAGGGCCATACTGTGACTTCCCCAGGCTCCCACTGATGAACCGTGATTCATACCACTAACCCTACTGTGATAAAACTGCAGTGCAGCAGGGAACATAGGGCAGGAAATGGAAATCCGAATTTCTGATATTTTCCTTGGTGTCCAGCATTCCGCAACAAATACGAATAACAATTTCTTTGGTTATTTTCGCACAAGGGATCTCTTCCTCACCCATGAACTTTTAAAAGCTGCATGTTAACAGACTTTAAATCACATATATTGAACAATCTCCCTTTTCAAATCAATATTCTCCAAATGGGTTAGCTCAAAAGGTGATTTCTATTTTTTGACTAAATGCCTTTGCTATACAAAAGAGGCAAACATCAGTACGCAGTCATGGAGAGGAGCTACTACTCATTGCAGAGGAACTACTACTCATTTGCAGAACTTCCAGCTAGCAGGAAACCAGATCTGCTTCAGCCTAGCTTCCATTCAAGTTGAGTTCACTTTGGGGTGGGGAGTTTTTTGTTGTTTTTTTCTTAAACAGACCTACTTCAGTCAGCATGCGGAAAGAATCCAGAAGTTGGGATGGCAAGCATCTACAGCCTTAAAAAAATATGGATTGCCTTATCCAGAACAGCAAGCATTATTTCCCTGATGCTTTTGTATGGGGTAACATTAAACCCAGAATATTAAAAGTATTCAACCTGACCGCAGAGCACCAGCATTGCTAGCTGGAGCTGGGATTGTAATGGTTCCTAAGGAGCTGCTACATCCTACATGGTCACTGATTCCTAAACTAGGATGGATTTACATGACTAGTCGAACAACTCTGCAAAGGTTGTTATAGTCTAGCAGGTCACAGTTGCAGAGCATCGCAACCTCAGATACAGAAACAGCTCCTGGGGAGTGAGCACCTTTCGCTACTGGTGTAACTGCTGCTATCAACTCAGTGTACGTAGCAACATACTAACTGATGACTGAACCATACAGGTAAACATTACATCTATGTGAATCTCCTCCATGTCCTATATATGCACTATTAAATTCACTGGTACAACATGTTGCTGTATTGCCTTTCCAGTAGGAAATGACAGATCTATGTGATTTTTACATAAAAAAAAGACAGAAACTGCTTTTCAAGGCACTGAGCCCTGCACAGGGGCATTTTTACACATGCTCTTTTATTAAATCACTGCAAAGAGGAACTCCAGATCACTTTGCTAGAAGGATGAACGCAACTACGTCAAGCAACAGTCTGCACGTCTTCGGTTTTAAGAGATTTTTGACCATAAAAAAAAAGGCACCTTGCTCGTGACAGAGCAGCACAATACCACGTTTTTAATAACATTTACACCAACTTCAGTGACAACAGTGTTTGTTTCCCACGGAAATAAAGTAATCATTGTGCACAGGACTGGTATGAGGCGTAAGCCTTTATCTGATTATTCAAATCTTTTTAAAGAAACACTGATTTGTGTTGGGTTTTTTGTTCAGATTAACTTCACCCCAGTTTAATTCCTAAGTGGATCCGCTAGATAAAATTCTGCCTTTCTGGCGCACACGCAGAGATGAGAGCGCAGCAGGGGGAAGACAGCAGCTTCCATTGCCACCTCCCAGCCTTTTCCCATGTGGGTTGCAGAGAGAAGACTGTTCACAGGTCAGGTCAATCAGACCAGCATCCTACTATTCACTGAGGCAATACATTGTCATTCGTGTCACAACAGGAACAAGGAACAGAAAAGCTTCGCCACATTTAATAGTGCCAAGTACAATCACCAAAGGACTGACAACAATTCTGGATAACTGACAATCGGTGTAATTTTCCTATTTCAACCAGCTTAAAAACAGACCTTCAGCTTGGAAAACGTTCATCTTGACGGGTTTCTGAACAAGCTGTTGCAAAGACAATTTATCCTGGACATGTCCGTCCGGTACTTTTCTCTGTTCTCAGTGTTGACAATGATCAGTGGAGTTTAATAATCTCCTTTTTTCTAACTTCTTCAGCAATTTCAGATTCCTAGTGCTAAAATGTAATCCCTACATCAAGCTAAGGGAATCAACTTGTTCAAGAAAACCTGCTTTCTTGGTCTTACAGACAGTGCAATTTACTGCCAGAAGAGTGCAATCCATGTACATAATTTTAGATAGTTTCAGTGTTTTACCAAGCTTATTTGAAGTAAACTCACATTTATTTAATGATAATTTATTTATTATTTAATGATAATTTATTTAATGACAATTTATTATTTAATGATAATTTCTTTATTAATTTATTTAACAGACTGAAAAGAACTAAAACCCACTAAATATACTTTTTTTGCCTTTTGAGTTCCCATTTTTTTTTTCCCTGATGTTTCAGTAACCCAGTACAGAAAGATGCAGTGTTCCATATAGCGCACTGCTGCTTCTCCTAAGCATAAATGAACTGGTACTCACAATAATGAAATTGCACATCATAGCAAAAGATGTCTGCATAAGGTAAAACAGACTAAAAGACTGAATCAGGCTCACAAAGGATTTTCACTCAAATGATGCTTGAAGGTGGTAACGTGAGTTTTCCGACAGACAGAGGGGAAAAATAGCAATGCAGAGGGAGGCCTGTCAGCTGTCTTCAACACATCGGCAATGATCTATAAAATGGGGGGTTTGTTCTGAACTCAACCCTCCTTCCTCCAAGTTTCCTAGCTATCTCCAGTTCTACAAAGAAAAAAATATTGAAAATCATGTTTGTCATAAAAACAGTCCCTGAAAACTTCCTTGTCTAATGAATTCACTCCCAGATACCGCACATGCATTTTTTCGTCTCTTAAATGCTCAGTGATTCCCAAAGAGATTTTCGACAGTTTCCATTTTAAGAGTCAAGCTTAGTTAGTTTTATATTGGTTGAGACTAATGGGAAAATATGAGGAAGAGCAAAAAGGTCAAAGCAAATTGCAGAAGTATTTCTCCCGCTAGTATTATCAGAAGCGTGACCATTTAAAGACACATTAAGAGAAGGGACCGAGAGAAAGGGAACAATTTTTCCAAAGGCTAATGGAAAATGCAAGACTTGCAACAGAGCATTCTCTTGCTCCTCTCAGGCTGGGCTTACTTGGGAAAGAAAATATATTCATAAGTGCCATTATAACGACATTCAAGGCTTTGACTAGCCAGAAAGATGTATGGAACACAACTGATGAAGGATGTTCTGGCTGACTGCTGTCTTGTGGGATCCTTAGTTTGAAATCTTTAAAGGCCATTTATCCTTCCAATCCACGGTGAATGCAAAAATAACTGGCAAGGGTGCCACCAAGCCAACATGCACTAAATTGGCAGATGACCACCAAATTAGATTTTTCTTAGTGGTTCAGTCATTTTTTAACAACTTTGTCAAGGCCAAACCTTCTCAAAGCCAACTGGACTGGCATTTGCTGTCCTCATTTGCTACTAACAGTAATATGTCCACAACAAGGACTATGATCATGAGACACCATATCACTATGCCAGGGAAAAACAAAGCAGGAATCACTCAGAAACGTGACAAATCAAATCTTCGGTAAGTGTGATGGTCGTGAAAAAGCCTGACCTTCTCTATGGAAATGCTGACTTACTAAAAGAATTTCAAAAGTAATTTCAGAATTTTGGAACCACCTTCTAAATCTCCTTACAAGAGTTTATTTTGCTTGTATTAATAAAACATTTTCTTTCCCAATGTTTTCTTCTTTTCTTGCCTGACACATATGTAATATGACAAATGCAGCTAGGTCTGGCTACATTAATGATTCAAATAATGAGAAAGAATTCAAAGTCCTAAACAAACATAAACAATAACAGAAAAATAACAATATTTGGGATTTTGTTCAATTTACTCCCACAAATCTCTGTGTAAGATATTACAGTTTAACCTAGTGGCAACAAATATGACACAGCCGCTCACTCACCCTTCCCCTGCCCCCCCGGGGATGGGGGAGAGAATTAAAACAGCAAAGGGAAAGGAAACATGTGGGCTCAGATAAGATCAATTTAATAATTAAACACAGTTAAATTTAAAATTATAGCAATAATCGTAAAAATATACAAATATACAAATGAGTGATACACAGTGACACTGCTCACCACCCAATGACCAAGGCTCAGCCTCTTCCTGGCTAATGATCCCAGATCATGGAGAGTCCCAAAACTGCAATCCCAGGAAAAAAAAGAAGAGCCTGGGAGTCCAAGAGGGAGAGACCTTCCAGACAGATCCTCATCTAAATGCTGGGCATGACGTGCACTATATGGAATACACCACTGACCAATCTAGGCTTTAATCTTAAACCTAAGGTCAAATCCTAGGCCAGTAATTGTGGGCTATGCTCCTTCCTAGCTTCTCCCGCACCTGTGCGAAGCATGAGAAGTGGGAAAGTCCTTGTCTTAATGTAAGCATTGCTTGGCAACAACTATAAACATCAGTATATTATCAACACTGTTCTCTGCACAAATGCAAAACATAGCCTCATACCAGCTACTGTGAAGAAAGTTAATTATCCCAGCCAAAACCAGGACAGACATATATAAAAATGCTGCATATTTGACTAACTAAAAGGTAACTTTTGGGAATGGGGGTTGGAGTAGATGATCTTCAGAGGTCCCTTTCAGTCCCAGCTATTCCACAAACTTTCAGCTATAGGAAAATGAAGGAAAAAGCTACATGCTCACCCAGTTTATTTACTAATAAAGTGTAAAGAGAAACTACTGCAAAGCATTAGCTAGAGGAACAATACTAACCACCAACACTCGATGCCATTTTGTACCACAAAGACGCTGTCTAATGTCTTCTACAAGTGATACAGGTTGCAAAATTATTTTTTTCCTAAAAGAATATAGCAATCAAACACCACTGTAGTACTCTGTGGTTCTTCTCAGCAAAAAAAAAAAA
>NW_010146773.1:0-671 GCF_000699245.1 Pterocles gutturalis
CCACCGCGGCCACCGCCGTGGCCCAGCACTGCCGAGATGCCACCGCGGCCATCCCGGGGCTGCTGGCGCGGGGACAGCAGTAGGGGACGGTGGCTTTGTTGGGGACCGGTGACACCCTTGGGGACCGGTGGCTTCGTTGGGGACCGGTGACATCATTGGGGACAAATGGCTTCGTTGGGGACCGGTGACATCGTTGGGGACCGATGGCTTCGTTGGGGACCAGTGACATCCTTGGGGACCGGTGGCTTCTTTGGGGACCAGTGACATCCTTGGGGACCGGTGACATCATTGGGGACCAATGGCTTTTTTGGGGACCGATGACCTCGTTGGGGACAAACGGCTTCGTTGGGGACCAGTGGCATTGTTGGGGACCGATGGCTTCGCTGGGGACCGGTGACATTAATACAGCACTGCAGCAACCCTGGTTTTGTGTCACTTTGTCCCCAATGCATGTGGTCCCCTCCTGTGTCCCCTTTGTCCCCATGTCCCCTCCTGTGTCCCTTCCCTGTCCCCATGTCCCCCCCCCCGTGTCCCCTTTGTCCCCTCCCGTGTCCCTTTTGTCCCCATGTCCCCTCCCATGTCCCCTTTGTCCCCATGTCCCCCCTTGTGTCCCCTTCGTCCCCTCCCGTGCCCCTTTTGTCCCCATGTCCCCTCCTGTGTCCCCTTTGTCC
>NW_010146774.1:0-3272 GCF_000699245.1 Pterocles gutturalis
GAAAACAATAAAAACAAAACCCAAGAAAAATAGGTGATGAAACCACTCACCAGTCCCTGAGCAGCAATCCTGCTCCCCTCCCTGCAACTTCCCTAGCTTATATACTGAGCATGACATTTTATGGCACAGAATATCCATTTGGCCAGTGCAGGTCAGCTGTCCCGGCTGTGTCTCCTCCCACCTTCTTGTAGACAAGAAACTGGGAAGACAGGTAAAGTATGAGAAGCTGAAAAAATCCTTGGCTTAATATAGGCATTGTTTGGCAACAACAAAAACATCAGTGTGTTATCGACATTGTTCTCTGTATGAATTCGAAACTTAGTCTCATACTAGCTACTATGAAGAGAATTAACTCTATCCCAGCCAAAATCAGCACAGGATGTATAACATCAAGTGAGATTCACCTCACAACATGTAGTGTTTGATGAATTATAGGAATGGGAGTAAGTTTGTATTAGAATAAAAGAAATTCAATAGTTTGAGCAAGTCACTGGATTAAAAAAAAAATAACAGTGTAAAGATTTTAAAAATATTATCTGTCTTATATGCAGAAATGTAATGAGCAATTCAGGAATTTTCCAGAAGGTTAATGTAAATCCTGTGAAGGTAAAAACCAACTGCGTATAAGCTGAAATGTTCTTTGCATTCGAGCAACCATTTAAGCTCTTGGGCATGCTACAGATCTGAACTAAATTAATATTTCCTCAGATATTTAGATACAAATTAGATATTTAACATTTAAAACTACCACATGGCTTATAAGCATTTGAAAAGAAGCAAAGAAAAGAATATTCATTTTAGGATATCTCTCTAAGACATTTAAATGGTTCTTTGGAAACCAGCTCTGGTTTCACAATTATATGAAAGTAAAATTGTAAGACCAGGAAAACAATAAAGAATGTGTGAGAATCTGGTTGCTGCTTGAAAAGAAGGATAGGTGATATTATTAATTCATGAACTTTCTACCTGATCATTGGTTGGCTTACTTTTCATACCAGTCTGCACGGTTGTTTTCCACAAAATATTACACACAGAAAACTGGATGCTGAGAAAGCAGATCTATTTTCTCCAAAATAACCAAAGATCTTTGCGAACATGTGTGAAACTGATTATGAACACAATTTTAAACAGCATTTGGGAAATCAGTTTAATTTAGTATATTTTTAAATAGTCAGTTGCCTTGAGGAATATGTCTTTACCTAAATTCACAATATCAAATTAGAATTATAGAATCATAGAATATTTTGGGCTGAAAGGGACCTTTAAAGATCATCTAGTCCAACTCCTCTGTAAAGAGCAGGGACATCTTCAACTAGATCAGGTTGGTCAGGGCGTCATCCAACATGACCTTGAGTATTTCCAGGAATGAGGCATCCACAACTTCTTTGGGCAACCTGTTCCAGTGCCTCACCACCCTCATAATAAAAAAAATTTCTTCCTTGTATCTAATCTACATCTACCGACTTCTAGTGTAAAACTATTACCTCTTGTCCTATCGTTATAGGCTCTTTTTTTAAAAGTCTGTCGTCATCTTTCCTATAGGTCCCTTTTAAGTACTGGAAGGCTGCTATAAGGTGTCCCTGGAGCCTTCTCTTCTCCAGGCTGAACAACCCCATCTCTCTCAGCTTGTCCTCACAGGAGAGATTTTCCATCCCTCTAATAATTTTTTTGGCTGTCCTCTGGGCTTATTCTAACAGGTCCATGTCTTTTCTGTGTGAGGACTCCAGAGCTGGATGCAGTACTCCAGGTGGGGTCTCACAAGAGCAGAGTGGAGGGGGAGAATCACAGAATCACCTCCCTTAGCCTGCTGGCCACACTTTTTTTTTTTTTTTTTTTTTATGCAGCGCAGGATAGGGTTGGCTGTCTGGGCTGTGAGCACATGTTGCTGGCTCATGTCCAGTTTCACTCACACACAATTTAGATGTAGTTTAGATCCACATAGAATTATAATGTGAGACAGTTCTGTTTACAGAATTTTTAGTATTTATTTTTTTAACTGTGATCAAAAACTACCGTAAGCTCATGTATTTGACTGCTCTTATTCTAATTTTCACCTGTGTTAAATATGTGTATCTTTTGAACCTCTATGAATATCTCCACACATTTCTTGATAGTGTTATCATAACTATTGAAATATGTTTAGTTGTGTTCAATAACAAAAGAAATAAAAAGGATATGAATGAGTGCTTATGGAATCAGATAACTTTCAGAGCCACTTAAAATTCTCTTTTGCCCACAAAATCAGTATAGCTGAATGTACATATAATTTACAAGCCCTTCTGGGTATTGTGACTCACGTACACCTACAAGAAGTTGCAAAAAAACCTACTACTAGCCCACAATGAAACAGAAAGGTATTTACTTGTTAGTGCTTTTGAAAAATATCAGAAATCATTGCTTATTTCTTAATTTTACCATAGAGCTGAAGAAAAAAATCTTACCAAATGTGAACTTCTTCATGTGACAAGAAATAAGTGTCTGGACTGACAACTTGTATGCCAAGTCTTTGAAGTGATTTCAAGTGGTCAAGTTATTAATAACCCTTGAGAATAGCAGCTTTTGACAGAAATTAAAGAAGCACCTGAGCTCTAGAGCCGCTGACACCATTCTAAAATAACAGTGTATCTAGCTGTAACAGTAATTCAAACTGACCTCTGCTGCTTTGTGAAAGAGTTGCTAGGGCGACTTGTTCCTTGCAAAATCTTCTTTCTGACTTTTGGTGAAAAAATAATTATTCTTTAACTGTTTTAGTGATTCAGCCTTTTATAGGATCAGAAAGGTTAAGTCCTTTATGTTCTTCCCCTTGAATTTTGTTCAACTTCTACCAAGCCTCTTAGAAAGAGAGAGGGACATTTTCACCTTAAAAACAGGGAAACAAGATGAAAATTTTCTTTAAGACTTAGATAAATCCTTAAACCTCAGTTTTGAGAGTGTTCTATAGCTACTTCAAAAATGTACACGTAGAAGACTATTAAAGTACCTATTCCTTCAGGTCACAGAGACTATAGTAGAAAATTACTAAATCAATAATTTTTATATATTTTATATATATGTTATTCACCGTCAGTGAACACAGAGAAGTACCTTGCACCTGATAAACTGATTTTGAAAAATGTCATCTTTGGTTTTGTGCCTTTAATAGAAGAATAAGGTGACCCTCATATTTTCAATGTCTTCCACAGCCAGTTCTTAAAGCATGAAGTGGTATACTGTATGTTCTATAAAGGAAATATTGAATTTTGACATGTATCATAGAATCATAGAATCATTAA
>NW_010146775.1:0-583 GCF_000699245.1 Pterocles gutturalis
TTTTTTTTTTTTTTACCAAAAGCAAAAGAGAAAGCAACCCCAAAATATCCCCCTTTTCGGCCGGCACACCAGCCGGGACTCAGCCAAACCCTGCTCTGGTGTCACCGCGTGCCCCAGTGTCATCGCGTGCCCCAGACCGGCGAGAAGTGCAGGGTAAGCAAAAGAGACAGCTTGGGATTTTGGGGTTGGTATTTTTTTTTTTTTTTTTCAGGCTTTATGGCATTTTTTTGATCCCCTGGTGTAACCAGGTGAATCTCAAATGGCTGCTTCAAGGTTTGGGGTTGTTTGGTGGTTTTCTTTCAGATTTCACGGCATTTTTTTGATCCCCTGGCTTAACCGGACAAATCTCAAAAGGCTGCTCCAAGGTTTGGGGCTTTTTTTAATTCTTTTTGCAGATTTTACATCATGTTTTGGTCCCCGGCCCGTATCTGGGCGAATCTCAAATGGCTGCTCTGAGGTTTGGGAGTTGTTCAGTGTTTTGGGGGATTTTGGGGGGTTTTTGGCTTTGTTTGTATGTGTTCACGTGCATGTGAGCACCGCTGTCCCCAAAACCAGGCTCCTGCACCCATCCCCGGCACGGCTT
>NW_010146775.1:692-923 GCF_000699245.1 Pterocles gutturalis
CAGAGTCCCCTTGTTCCCGCAGAAAGTGTCCCCTTGTGCGGCTCTTCCGCGGGGATGGAGGGTGGCGGTGGCGGGAAGGTCCCTGTGCTGGGACAGCGCTGCTGGGACCCCTCCGGGCTGGGGACACAGAGGGTCCCCTGGTACCTCCTGCCTCGCTCTGTGCCCCCTTTTGTCCACCTGAGTGGGGGTACCCCTAAACTGAGCGGTGCCATGCTGTGCCATGCCACGCCA
>NW_010146775.1:1043-1423 GCF_000699245.1 Pterocles gutturalis
CCGTGCTGGACCGTACTGGGTTGAGCTGTGCCATGCTGGACTGCACTGGGTTGTGCTGTGCCATGCTGGACCATACTGGGTTGTGCTGTGCCATGCTGGACCGTACTGGGTTGAGCTGTGCCATGCTGGACTGTACTGGGTTGTGCTGTGCCATGCTGGACCATACTGGGTTGTGCTGTGCCATGCTGGACCATACTGGGTTGTGCTGTGCCATGCTGGACCATACTGGGTTGTGCTGTGCCATGCTGGACCGTACTGGGTTGAGCTGTGCCGTGCTGGACCATGCTGTGCCGTGCCATGCCGGCTGTGGGACAGAGCTGGGTTGTATCCCACCGAGCTGGGGGACTGTTCCCACCTCTGCCAGCGCCAGGCTGTGCCGT
>NW_010146776.1:0-3319 GCF_000699245.1 Pterocles gutturalis
ACCTGGGGGGCCGCACTCACCCATCACGTTGAGGAACACGTTCCCGGAGGCCAGCACCACTTTCTCCCGCGTGGCTCGGTCATAAATCCCCACGTGACACTCGTAGGGACCGTTGTCCGAAATGCGAACCTCGGGGAGGCTGGGGAGGAGAGAGGGGGCTTACTGCCTGCTCCCCCCTCCATCCCAAGCCCGGTTTCCCGGGGGATGCTGCGGTTGGCACCCGGATATCACGGTGTCGGATGAAGTTGCTTTTTGCCGGCGACGGGGATCAATAAACTATTAATAACCGCCAAGGCTGCAGGAGAGAGCTGCGTAATGCAGTTTAGCAGCTGGAGTTTACTGGCACTGACAGCTCCTTGGGGGGGAGAGGTAATTGCATTATCGAAAGAAGATGCGTACGGGAGGTAAAGGCACCGCTGAGAGCGAAAACCCGCCAAGCGTGGACGTTAAACGCCTGTGAAACGGTAAAGGCTTGGCACTGGACGTTACAGACCACTCGGGTGATGCAAAGTGCGGCGGATAAAAAGCATCATGACCCCAAACACCAAGAAAACCCAGAGCACGCATTGCTCAATATATTAGCTACAGTTTATACATACACTTAAAAAAAAACCAAAAAAACCCCCAAAAAAACAGGAGAAGGTGTGCAAAAGGTTCGGCGCTGCTGGAGGTACAAAGTCACGCCAGCTGCAACGGAGCCGCTTTGCCGGTCAGCAGCATCCTGCCTCCCAGCTGGGCAGCCTCATCCCACCTCGCTGGCTGGCAGTGTCCTACCATGCCAGTCGGCAGCATCCCAGGGCACTGGTCAGCAGCAGCATCCCACCTTCCTGGTCAACAGCATCCCACCTCACCAGCAGCATCATCCAACCTCATCAACAGCATCATCCCAGGACACCAGTCAACAGCATCATCCCACCTTACCGGCAGCATCATCCAACCTCACCAACAGTATCATCCCACCTTGTTGGCCAGGAGCATCCCATGGCACCGGTCAGCAGCGTCCCGAGGCACTGGTCAACAGCATCATCCCACTGTGCTGGTTGACAGCATCCCACCTTACCGGCTGCATCACCCCATCTCACCAACAGCAGCATCCCACCTTGCTGGCTGAGAGCATCATCCCATCACCAGCCAGTAGCATCCCATGGCACTGGTCAGCAGCATCATCCCACCTTCCCGGTCAACAGCATCCCACCTCACCAACAGCATCACCCAACCTCACCAACAGCATCATCCTGCCAGCAGCATCCCACCGTGGCAACAAGGATGGGGACAACCCCCCTGAGCAGCCAACAAGCCACCCCCCAGCTTCAAAATCCCCCCCTCCGCATTTTTCCGGACAGATCCCAGCATCTGCCTCACAGGGGTTTCCCAGCTGAGGGGGCAAACCCAAGCGCTGACTTGCAGGATCCTTCCTGGAAGCCCCTGGCTGCTTTCCCACGCTGTCTCCTCCTCCTCGCCACGACCCCCCCGCCAGCACAAACAAGCCCCCGTCGAAGCGAACAGTCTCCTGACAGCTCTTATGAACGGCCGTAACGCTTTCAGCTAAGCCTCCGCCATCTGTTCCAGCCTCTAATTACCCACTCACGGAACGGGAAATTACCCGCACCCTTCGTTAGCATCACGCAGGAGTGGCGCCGGCGCTTTTGGTCCCCACCAAGCCGGGGACCTTCTCCATCCCAGCAGCTGACCCACACTACGAGGGACAAGCCCTTTGGGTTTGGGTATAAAATGGTCCTAATTGGGTCATTTTGATGCTTCTGCGATGGGTAGGGACCCAAAAAAAGGACCCCCCCCCACCCCAGCCCTGCAAAGCCAAAACGCCGCCCGTCATGTCCTTTGTGTCCTCTAAGCATGCTGGAAAAAAAGGAAAAAATTATAGATATTCCTAAAGCAGTGTCTTACGCGACAAGGGTGGGTTTTTAATCAGAGGAAGGGAAAAAAAAAAAATATTCCAGGGTTGGATATCTCTCGGCTTTGCTCTTCACATCTGAGCGGGTGCTGTTCAAAGCCGGTATGAAAAGACGCAGCCCCGGCAGCCCTCTGCGCCGTGCAGATAAGAGCCGCGCCGCCCGGGAGAGCGCTCCGTGGGACGGCACCGAGGTGAGCATGCCATTAAAAAGATTAAAAAAAAAAAAGCCGTAAATACAAATGGGTAAAATGAATGGGAGAAAAAACCTGAATGGGAATGGCCGCGATGAAACTGACCCATCAGCAAACCCTCAACAATTTTGCTCGCCTTCTCCAGAGCCTGAAATAAGGCAGGACCACCCAAAAAAAACCCAAAAAACCAAACCATCAAGGCAATGATTCAGAAAACAAGCTCTTTTCATATCCTCTGAGCGATATCTCCTTTCTCCCCAGGCATGTTGCTGTTTCCCTCTGAAAACAACGGCGTGAAAAGACTTTTACCACCAACATCCCCCGGCTCCACGGACGATTTGCTGGCACCTCGCCGACGATTACCGAGGCTTTTAAGTGCTTGGTCCTAGGGCGGTGAAATTTTCTGCTCGTAAATTCTATTAGCTCTACGATACGCGGCGAAAGGAAGAAAAACGGAGCGGTTTGAGCCAAAAAAAAAAAAGCTGCTTTGCCTCGTCGGGATGGTGTAACATCCTCAGCCCTTGCTCAAGGGATGCTCGTGGTCGGGATGTCTCGCTCCGTGCACGTGGGATGTTTTATTCTGGTTTAATTCCCCAAATTTCCTGTTAGAGGAGAGCGATGGCTAAATCCAACACGGAGCAAAACCGCTGGGTTGATGGCAGGGAAGCAAGGTTGTTGAGTTAGGGGATGTGTAATCCCTTTGTGCAGCGCCAAAGCGTCCTCTAAACAATAATTAGTCGTGTCAGGAATTTGTACAACAGCCGAGCGAGAGGCTGAGGGGAGCCTGTGCTACGTGGGGAAACAACTCAGGGAGTGGAGAAACCCCTGAGCATCTCATGAGCATCCCCTGAGCAACCTCTGATCATTGCCTGAGCATCTTCTGAGCCTCCCGAGCAGCCTCCGAGCAACCCCTGAGCATCTCTTGAGCATCCTGCTGAGCAGCCTCTGATCACTGCCTGAGGAAACCCTGAATGTGCCCCAAGCATCCTCGTGAGCATCCCCTGAGTATCCTGAGCATCCCCTGGGCATCCTGAGCATCCCTTGAGCATCCCGAGCATCTCCTGAGCAACCTCTGAGAATTCCCTGAACATCTCCTGAGCATTCCCCGAGCAACTCCTGAGCATCTCCTGACCCTCCTAAGCATCCCCTGAGCAACCCCTGAGCAACTCCTGACCCTCCTGAGCATCCCCTGAGCATCTCCTGACCCTCCTGAGCA